>NW_017307474.1:2558-167244 GCF_000935625.1 Nanorana parkeri | reverse complement strand
GCAAACAATTTGTTTCATTTGGGAATTATTTCTTCTAATTTCGTATCCGAAATTCGATTCAGTTCATTATTCACCATGGCAACCTATTAAATATTTTTCCATTACATTATGTTTTCTTAGATCAAGATGTGTATTTTAATACTGTTTTATTTTATCTTAGTATATTGGTTATTATATTACCAAATGGTTGCTTGGGCATGGATGTTTTGCCACATGAACATTTTAATACATAATATTTCAGCCCCAATATCGGTATGCAGCCAATTCACATTGCTGATATGCATTAGCCACTGTTAATTATACTCCATCTAATGTTTAAAAACACATTTATCATACCTGAAATATGTATTTATTACAATTATATCCACTAACCCAAATATCACTTCAAATTCTTAACCTTAAATGTTAGCCCGTGTCCTAAACATAAGCCTAGACCTCAACCAAGCTCTTAACTTTATCTAAATTTAGCTCCAACCTCAAATCTAACACTAAATCCCACTTTAGACCCAGCCATTAAAGTGCATCTAAACCCAAAACCAAAAATGTAATATATTTCAGCATACCAGAAATTAGATGTGGTGGTGATATTGGTTTCCTTTTTCAGACCTTTTTCCTCTATTTTCACCTTGTAACCCTGCCAGTAACACACTCCCTGTCCTAGGGAGACAACACTAACTGACTGTACTGTATCTTTACTGTACTGTTCTATGAAGGAGCAGTGTTGTCAACCTAGGATGCTCTCATAATTTGAACTACAATCACCACCTCCTCTATTCACCTCCATAACATGGAAGGTGTTTTTTATTGCACAGAAGATAGCTTGGAAAGCTATTAACATTGTTTAAAATATTCATTTAGTGCACAGGAAGATACAGGGACATTGGAATTCTGGCAGGATCAACAGTTATTTTCTCTGCTAAAAATGCCCTTAGCCAGACGAAAGAAAACGAATGCAGCCACCACATCTATGGACTGGTAAGTTGCAATATATTACATTTTTGTTCTTTGGTTTTGTTCAGTAGATTATGTGACGCAAATGTACATTTGGTTTTCCTCCTAATATATTACAATCTATTAGGATATGTTAAAGGATAAAAAAATGTTTCATAAAGGGCTTAATTTATAAAACTTCCACCATGTATAGTCGGGCGGCACCATGTATAGCACGGCAATAGCACCCCTAGATGGCACTGACAAGTATAGGAATTTCCTATACTTATAAATGAAGTCCTAATTGTTATAAATGAAGTCCTAAGTGTAACGTTGGTATACAATATATACCTTCTTAGAGTAATCTGGCATAATGATAGAGGTTAAAAAGTAGCCAGTAATCCATCAGGAACACAGAGCGCACATTAAGTTGATGAAAGACTTCTCAGACTGGGGAAAGGTTCTTAGAAAAGCCAGGTAGTTGATTTGGAAAAATGGGACTCTGGACAATTACTGAAGTTAATACCCTGAATAGCTTTGCATAACAATATTTATAATTAACCCTCAGCCCCTCCATCCCTGAGGGAGATGAGATGCCTGTGAATTAGTCTTTACTAATAAGGATTAAGTGGCTACATAATCTGGACAAGGATATATGACGTACCAAAGCGGACACTGAATAGTCACAACATGCATGGGAATTACTTGAGGCCCAATGAAAACGACATTAAAGTCAAGGGGAGAGGGAAATTTTCTTTTTATACTTTAGAAGTGATGCCTTGGAAAATAGAATCTACATTTACATCAGTGCAGAAGAATTTATCAAAGTCCACTATGAGCTAAAAGCATAAGCTGCTCTCCTATCCTATTTCTGGTGCTTTAAAATATCCTGGATTTACAATGTGGCTGTACAAAGTAAGTACATTGTCATAACCAAATCCTGCTTTGTTGCTTTTTTATTACACAAAATAATAATAGCAGATATAGGCTGCCCATCTTATTTACTTATGACTTTTTCATAGACAGATATTTTGTTAGACATTGCATGATTTACACCTTATTTTCTGGTACGTTCTATGTATTTATTAGTTTACTAGGAAAACAATACTATTCAACATAAATGTAGCAGTTGTAGTAGCAATTGTACGTATTATATATAGCAAGACTAGTAGAAGCATCAGTAGTAGTAGTAAAGGAGCAGCAGTTTTTGCAGTATTTGTACTATAAAATAGTAGCTATTTAGCAACTGTAGTACTAGCAGTAGCTGTACCAACAATGGTAGAAGTATTAATAGTTTTGGTTGTAGTAGCATTGTGGCTTTAGGTAATTAGCTACCTAGTAATAGTAGAAGTAGTTTTAGCAACAATGGTTGGAGCTTTGGTTAGTTGTTTTAAGAGTAAATGGCTGCTGTAGCAATAGTATTTGTTGACTTAATACTATTAGTTGTTGCTGTTGTTGCAGCAGTAGCCTTACCTCTTATTGTTTTTGTTAATGTATTAGTAGTACAAGTGGTTGTTGTTGTAGAGCTGTTAATTGTTGCCGCTGAAGGAATAGTAGCAACTACTGTTGTAGTAATGGTGGTAGCAGTACGAATTTTTGTCTGTGGTAGTTGCAATAAATATAGGTACCAACATTTTTTAGGGCTGCACAGACAAACTAAATATTTAGTGCTTTAACTCTTATGTTCAGGCGCCAGACCCAAGCTTGCAATGTGTATCTAAAGCCTGCCATAGATGTACACATTTCAGTGAAAAGGAAATAAATAACAGATTTCCCAGCATGCAGCCAGGTTCAGTTGCATTATATTATTATTGCAAGCAATAATTATTTTCTGATATCACCCACTAAGGCTGTCAAAAGCTAAGAGATCTAATAGGCACCTGAAGGATTTTTCCATTATAGAAAACGCCAAGGTGTGCCCGAGTCTTTTGTGACACTCATTCCCAATTCATTTTGATGCATATGCAGTTAACCAAGACTATATAACCATTGTCATTAGAAGAGAATGTAGGGCCCAATATCAAAAAGGAAGCACGAATGATAATTCTATTCCGGTGCTATAATGTTGCACCAATCTCTATTGAGCACATAGACATTAATGCTTAGTCTGATATCCCAAGGGTATAAAGTGTTTGTGCGCAGCTCTTTTTTTTATTTTTGATTCACCCTTCTCATTCTCACTATCGAAAGTACCCATACATGTGCCTCACTATCTGCAGAGGTCTGGTTGCTATATGTATATATATATATATATATATACTGTATATATATATATTTTAGCACCACCTTTCCAATACCATTTGACATCATGTATGTGATTCCTCTGAAATTATTATTATTCTGTTTTCCCCCCACACAGTACTGGCAATCAGCCCCTACATGAATCTTCTACATCAGTTAGTTTGGAGATGACCCTATTCATTGCAGATGTGGTGTGATAAAATGTACATGTATTACAATGTGCTGGCTAGATGTGCTAGGGTGCCATTCAAAATGAATAGTACCCCAAGGCACCACACTTAGCTTTGTGCGGTACCAATGCTCGAAAATGGCCATTGGTAGATAAGGTGAAGCTGTGTTTACTTTGGATACACTGTATAGTCTGTATAACAGGAATTTTGCTGGCATATGTATGATTGAAGTAAAAGCTGCTTTGCCTTATTCATTAAGCTTATTGAATATTCCCTATGTAAAGTGAACAACCTCACTGTGCTTTCATAAAGATAAAAGCCTTATTCAGTAATATGGTCAAGCCGAGTGAATGACCGACCTAAAGCGAAGTGAGCCGAACACTGTTCGGCTATTCACATAAGGCTGGTACGGCTCATTTCAGCAGGACCTGTAGCGAAAGAATGACCACATCGGGTGGCTTCGGGTCGGCCGAACATGCCCAGCATGTTCGGCCTACCCGAAGTGCAGAAGGAGTTCGACTCAGCCGATCCAACATTTTGATCGGCTAAGCCGAACCTACGGCAGGCTACTCGCTGTGTTCGGTCTATTCTTATAGATGCCGAACAGCAGTGAGTGAATAGCCAAATGCCGCTGAGCGGCATTCGGCTCGGCTGTTCTACTCGGTCCCTCTGTGGGACCGAGCAGAACAGAAAAAAAGTAGAAAAAAAAATAGAAAACGATTGTGCGGAGCTAGCAGTGACAGCTAGCTCCACCCAACTGTTTTCTATTGCTAGATTCCTATTGGCTATTTCAATTTGCAATAGCCAATTGCAAACTAGCTATTGTACCCGCCCTCTGCTGCTGTCAATCACTAGTGGGGACCTGATGGAGAACTGCAGCAGTGGGCGGGTACAATAGCTGGTTTGCTATTGGCTTTTGCAAATTGCAATAGCCAATAGGAATCTTGCAATGCATTCCTATGGTGTCAGAATAAAAAAAGCAGTGTTTCTCTCCTGGGCGGCCGGGAGCGCCCAGGAGAGTTAGGCTGTCTGGAGATCAGTGTCCCTGGTTAGCTGGTAACCAGGGACGCTGATCTCTCTGCAAGTGGCCGGAGCCAGCAGTAACATCACGGCTGGCTCCGCCCAGCTGTCAGAAACAGGCTCTCACCCAGCTTTCACCTCGGCTCAGTCAAGATCACTTGTACAAAACAAGCGGTGGCTTCCCTGCTGTACATTTAGCTCTGCTTGGCCAAAGCAGGGCTAAATGTAGAAAACAACTACCCACCAGGGCATCGGGAGATATCAGTTCTACACCCCTGCTGCCCCTGCTTGGTTGACCTTGTGGGAAATCCGGCCCTGGGTGGTGGCGTTTGTAAAGTGAGGTGGAAACGATAATAATAGCAAGGGCGAGATTTCTAGAATGTTGGTAAAACGAGTGTCAAACCTGGCCAGTCAATTAGGGCAGCCCAGGACTCTGGACCGAGGAAAAAGACTAGGAGTAGATGACGGAGTAACGAGGGGAAACACTGGCGCTGTATCGCTGGAGGAGGTCACTATGTGAGGTCAGTCTGGAATAATGTGTAAATATGTTGTTCTTCATACTTGCACATTATGGCAAAATCTCTGGGGGATCCTTTCCTATTTAGTTTTGCTTTTTGGTTGCCTCTAGTTTTGGAATGGGATGTTCAACAGGTTCATATCGTTGTGATGGCCGGGTGTTTACAAACTTTTGACCATGTAGCGTAAGACAAAGAACCATCAACCTGACACTTGTGACATCAAATGAAACAAGTCTTATATACCTAATTTGAGTGAAAGGAACTTTATATGGCAATCTAGGTAATTATCATTTCTGTCATTTCAGCAGGGAGAAGAAGAACATGAGGATTTGCTTGAAAGATTTAAAGAGGTAACTGTAGCAAATACAGCACATTCAACAAAACAACTAGCAGCCTTAATGATACTAAGCAGCCATTAGAATTTTGAAAATAGTATTTTCTGCATGGATAAATTAGCTGACTTTTACATTATTCTCTTGTAGCTGTGGATTGTTCAGCCAGCATTGATGGGCATTGTGACCTCCGTTGTAGTGTTATTTGTTTGCTGGACCATTAGAGACAGTGTGAAAATTAAAGCTATTCCTGAAAAACACGTCTTTATCACTGGCTGTGACTCCGGCTTTGGAAATTTACTGGCTCAGAGGCTTCATAGGAAAGGATTTATCGTCATTGCTGCGTGTCTAACAGAAAAGGGATGCGAGGACTTAAAAGTGTGCACGTCTCCGACACTGAAAACAGTCATACTGAATATAACCAATCCCAAGAGCATTGACAATGCCGTGGAATATGTCGCTGCAGAGACAGGCAATAGAGGTATGGTGTATTTCTTAACTGTCAAAGGGAAACTCCATCCAAAATGTTTTTTCTATTTTGTGGCAGGAGCATAGCATTGTTAGTATACAAACCTCTGTAAATCCTATTATTCTTACTTCGATCTCTGTGTCTTTTGTGCATTTCTCCCGGATCTATGTAGAAGCCCATCATGAAACCACTCCTGTACTTTGTCTTTGTGCAGGAGTTTCCTGTAATACAGACCAGTCATTGCTGCTCTCTCTCTTCTTAAAGGGTGATTTGACTTGTCTGCGCCCCCTCCCCCCCCCCCGTAGTTTTCTAGAGGCAGCCTGTAGTGGGTGGGGCCTGCTGGGCCCCTCCCACAGCTATACTCCCCACACAGAGTATGTGTAATGATCTCACTGCTGCATGGTAATATCTGGGTTTCCAACGGCATTTGGTGCACACAAGTCAGATTTATATCTTTTAAGCCTAATGAGGAATATATTTATATAAACATTTGTGAGTCTGGAGTTAAGTTTTACGGCGCAATAGAAATACCAATAAGAAATAAAAAAAGAGACACTAAGCTCTGCTGACTTTCTTTAGGTGGAGCTCTTTACATTGCAATGTTTGCAGCAGAACTCAAGGCAAAAATTGTATTAACCCTTGCAGTGGGGCTACCCCCACACTGCAAAGTTTAACTGTTCCCAACCAAGAAGTCCTTCTTTCTGCAGTTCTGTCCATGCTCCTCTGCATACAGCTGCAATCCTCTCCCTTTGTGGCTCTCCTCCTGGTCTGTATTCTCTGATTGTATTTCCTCCTTCCCTGTGCACAGGTGGGCAGGGCAAAAGTCTGGTTCACGGATTGCATTCAATTACATTCTGGCTATATACACCTATATTCCAAATTTGCTGGAGAGGTAAATACAATGCAAATACTTTTTAATGTGGCCTATATAATAACCAGAAGATCATTACAAATCATCCTCTTAGTGTACCACGGTGTCATGATAAAAGATTGCATAAATTTTTGTTTTGTAATAGTCGGTAAATAGTCATTAAATGATTCCTATACATCAAAAAACTTTTGGGCTTGGGTAACCTTACTGAGCATTGTCTCAGTCCAATCATTTTGAAATACGAACATCAACTTGCTCAGAAAGAGAGTTAAAGAAAGAGGCTCAGAATATATTCATTGGTGAAGGATCGCTTTCTTCCCCACCAAAAATATAATATATGTATATATATATACCCTCGAGTATGTATACTTTAATCACAATAAAGGTCTTTATCACCCTTCATTTTTTATTATTTTGTGGAACGCATGTTTGGTGTTTATTATGATTTTACCTTGTACTCTACTATTAGTCTATGTTACTTTATCGTTTCTGAGTCATATTCCAAATTGAATTGCGGGTTATAGTTATAGATATATTGTACATTGTGTCACTTTTTCAGCTCTGTTGAAGGTTCAGCTCCTGAAATGCATTGGATTTGTGTATAGTTTTCTACATTGGAAAAAAACTTGTATCTGGCCTAATATACTGTATCATGGTGTGGCACTTCAATTGCAGATTTTCTCATTAATAAAAATATGGCAAAGTTTCAAATCCTTTCCTACTCTATCCAAAACTATAAACATAAAAAAAGTTATAGCCTGCAATATAAATCGTATTTAAAGTAATTGCTCAGCCAAAATGTGTTCTTCTGGGGTTTTTTGTTTTGTTTTGGATAGAGTGGAAAAGGGTTAGCTCTCTTGTCAGGTTTTACTGCCATCTATGACTCCATTAGAGAGATTTACTCTTACTTCCTGTTCCTCTGACAATGGTTACACCAGGCAGGAAGGGAGAGTAAACTTGCAACAGGGACACAGACAGCAATAACATGCTGACAGGGGTTCTAGCTTCCCCCTGCTCTAAAAAAAAGGCCATTTGTATTTTTGTCTTTGTTGCCGTTGAAAAGTTACCATCACTTCCTATCTGGTGAAACCTTGTCAGCGGACCAGGAAGCGAGGGGAAGTCTCTACAATGGAGCCTTGAATAGTAGTAAAGCCTGACAGGGGTTTCCACCCTTCACCACTACATCCAAACTGGCTGGATATACACTTTAATGTTTTGTTATGGACCACATAGTTAGATTGCATGGTTCAGTGCTAACATGCGTATGTTCTCACTTAGGTTTGTATGGTTTGGTTAACAATGCTGGTAGAGCCACTCCAATTGGACCAACAGACTGGCTGGACATGGAAGACTTTCACCGAGTTCTTGACGTAAACCTCATTGGACTTGTTGAAGTCACTTTGAAGTTTTTACCTCTTTTAAAAAAGGCCAGAGGAAGAATTGTCAATGTAGCCAGTGTTATGGGAAGATTGGCCTTTGGAGGAGGTGGCTACTCCCTGTCAAAGTGCGGTGTTGAATCATTCTCAGACAGTTTGAGGTAAGTCACAGCTTGATCCCATGTTCTTCTCTAATCCAGTGATCATTTTGTTACAATACAACACTAATACCAGGAGCCAGCTAATGATATCTCACCAATGCCTAGCACAACTGAGGTTAGGTATGGTTCAAGTTGACCAAAGAAACTATCGTCAGCTGATGTGCCCAGTTACAGTCAGATTGAGAATGACTGTATGTCTAAAAAATCACCAGATCATTGCAGACATCCACTGGCTACAAGCTTTGTTCGGCCGAAAAATTGCTGACCTGCTCCCTCCATAAGCTGATCGAGGGATGCCAGGCAAAAAGGTCCCAACAGGGGCACCCACTGTGTAAATTTCGGCCAGTTCATCTGTAAATAGCCGAAATTGGTATCATGTGTACCCCACTTTAGTTTGGACAAACAGTGCGGCACAACTAGTTTACAATGAATAATGGAGATCTGCCAGCACAGTACAGACAGGGTTATTAATGGCAAAGACTATTGCCCAGCCAGCACAGTACAGACAGGGTTATTAATGGCAAAGACTATTGCCCAGCCAGCACAGTACAGACAGGGTTATTAATGGCAAAGACTCTTGCCCAGCCAGCACAGTACAGAGAGGGTTATTAATGGCAAAGACTATTGCCCAGCATTCTCATAAACAGGGAGAACTAATTAGGATTTTTAGCAAAGATTATCTCAATACCTAAGCTGCAATATTTAAATATATGTGTGAATGCGAACATATACAAAATATGAAGTAGGCTTTATCCCAATTTGGCTTCAAAAGTGGAAATACACTTTTAGTATTTCTGTAACTGCTGATCTCCTGGGATTTTCAACACAGCAATCTCTGTGTAAAAAAACAAAAACATCTGGCGAGTGTTAGTTCTTCCATCAGAAATGCTTTGTTAGGTCAGAGGAGAATGGCCAGACCGGTTCATGATGACTTGAATAACTTAGATAACCACTCTTTACAACTGTGAGCAATAGAGCATCTCAGACACAGTACCAGTCGAGTCTTGAGGTGGATGGTCTTCAACAGTAGGAGACCATGTTGGGCTGGGCTCCACTTGTGTCACCAAAGAACAGAAAGTTGAGGCCGTAGTAGTAGGCACAGGCTCACCAAAACTGAACAGTGGAGAAGTAGAGAAAAGTATCCTGGTCTGATGAATATTGATTTGTACCAAGGTACACAGACAGTTGTATAGTTATCTAAATCCAACAGAATACTTTTAGATGTTGGTTGGTAGACTGGCAGATTTATACACATAAACACACACACACACAGGTTGAACTGGAGGGACTTGGTCTTTATTCAACCTCACCTACTATGTTACTATGTAGATTTACAGCAAGAATATGGAGCTGGCAAATGTTCCCAAGCTCAATGATGCAATTATGTCAGCATGGACCAAAATCTCAAAGGACTGTTTATTGAATTGGGAATCAATGCCACAAAGAATTGTGTTTGGTTAGAATACAAAGGGAGACAATACCCGGTATTATTATAGTGTTTCTAATACATTGCTCAGTAAGTAAACATTAGACTGTTGGAGTCTGAAACTTAAAAGAATGTGGTCAATGGATAACTTTTCTCTTCAAAAGGCACATAGGCATGTAAGCCTATTTATATATACAGCAGGTACCGTACATGCATACTATATATCAATGTGTGCACGATTATGGGCCTGAAACATACATATAACTCAACTGTCCCCTCTGTCCTTTTTTCTATTTTTTAGGAGGGACATGCAGCACTTTGGGGTGAAAGTCAGCATTATTGAGCCTGGTTTCTTCAAGACTGGAGTAACTAGCCTTGAAATAATAGAAAGGGATCTGCATAGATTATGGAATAGACTAACACCGGATGTCAGATCTTCATATGGAGATAAATACTTTGAAAATTGTAAGTAACTATTTTGTACTGGATATTACAAAACACATGCATTATTCAAGCCTCTGTTATACTATTAAGAGAACTAAAGCCAAACCTTTTTTTTTTGCCTATATTCCTCTTTTGGGTCAAATGAGTATGTTTACTAATTAACTCCTGTGACCCAAAGTCAGCATCTAAGGAGCTATTGCCCGCTATATGTTAAAAGTGTAGAGCAGCCGTGAAAGATTCCAACAATCTTGTCGGGATCCTGAGCCAGATGTGCCTTTCCCTCCCATGTCTGTCCTTCCAATGAGCGCTTTTGGAACAGAGAGGGGAGGGGGAATCCCTGCTGGGAGGTAACTCTACAAAGAGCGGTTTGTGAATGATCAGTGTTTAATCTTTAGATCCAGCATGTGACATCTGCAGTGTCCCACACTGGCTCTAAATATTGGGAAGAGTATATTTTGCTTTCCGAATACTTTTCCTTTAACTAATAACTGATACTTCCCACATTCAAAGCAGAACTCTGAGCAAAAAGCTAACTAGACATCTGTCATTTTTGGCAGGCAAAAGACCAGTACTTCTGTAAAGAAACCACAAATCTGAAATAGGAAATATTTAGGTCGCCGGCCTAACTATAGACTCTGCCGGGTATATGTAACTTGCAAAGCTGGCCAAACAAAATAACAAAATAAAAAACCTTTAGCAGGTAAAATATTTTACAGTTTAAATAAATACAGTATATGTTAACTATCCTAACTGTCTATAAAATTCTGTTTAGCTGGACTTAAATCCAGAAACACCCATGTCAGCTAGCACAGTCAGCCGAGTCTCTCCAATGCTGTAAAGCAATACAGTTTAGTCTCTGACTTACTTCCCAACCTGTTAAATGGACAATGGCACCACCACACTGATGTCATCATCACTTGGTCATTCTGCCCTCTCCTCCTGTCAGTAAGCTTCCAGTTTTAGATTGGCAGTATTGTGCAATGCAATAGAGCCTGACTGGGCCACAAAGCTGACCCTCCCTGTGTAAGAACTGCTGTGAGATGGATTACAATAATCCAATGGAAAGACAGATTCAGGTACATGACAATTTCAGATAATGCCTTCTGGCTTCTATACTTTGGGGCACTAACCCAGAACATGGCATGCCAATGAAAGCTGGTGAACAAAATAATTCTCAACAAGACTATACGTGACAAATCTAGTCATCTACAGGAGCAGGATTACTAACAGAATTCAGTCTATTCCAACACTAATACCACAATTGTCTCTTTATCTTAGATTTGAAAGTTCAGAGATTATCTATGAAGACACTTTGCAGTACTGATATCTCCAAAGTCACAAACTGCATGGAACATGGTCTGATAGCCAGGTACCCACGGACGCGGTATGGTGCTGGGTGGGATGCCAAATTATTCTGGCTCCCTTTGTCCTATGCTCCTGCCTTCATTGCTGACATCATGTTACAACTCTTATTACCTCGACCAATTTGCAGCAAAAGGACACTAGCCAAAAATCAGGTTGATGTGTAAATGATTAGATTGTCTCTTCATGATTTACATAACATTTCTTTTGGAAATAAATGTCATGTCATGATGTTTTACTGCTTTGTGGAGTCTTCTCTTTTCATGCGGTAAATATGTAAAATAATGAAGGACCTAAAATGTATAAAGGTGGTAAGGTTTTGGGAAACTGTTTTAGTTGTTTCAGTTATTTCTAAGTCTGGGGCTTTTTACTTTTATAAATATATATCATTATATATATTTTATGATTTTTTATCAATGATAAAAGGAAATCTAAGCAAAAATGTAAAAAGATGTACATGTTACTCTAATAATGAGAATTCGGCACCCTCCACCAGCCGGTCACACTATAAGGATAAATATGAACTAAAGTAATATTGTCTAACTACAAGTGTCATGTGTATTCTTACTTGAATTTTAGTGACCTATGTGTAGTTCTTCCAGATCCGGTCAGTATTCTATCATAAGACAACTCCTGTACTTTGTCCCTGTTCAGGAATTTCCTGTACAAAAGAACAGTCAGATCTACTTTATCTCCTTGTGCAGGGGGACTGATCTTGTATCCACCTTCCTTGTAGTTTTCTGCAGGCAGCCTCTAGTGGGTGGACCTAATGGGTCCCGCCATTAGCTTGCTATTTGCCATTAGCTATACTTACCTGAATAACTGAATGTGCCGAACCTAGCTTGGCACATTCAGTTATTCATTTTTTCACGTATACACACTCACAGTGGGTGTACATTCCAGTGCCTTGAAGCTGTTAGCTTGCTTATTGGCGCAGTTCATTTATATATACACTGTATATTTTATAGCTATACTTACCTGCTGCTAAATAATTTTCTGCATCCAACACTTACTGGTGTGCTGGACATGGGAAAGACTGCTGGTCAGTTGTGTGTCCCCCTACTGCTGGTCAGCAGTGTGTGCCCCCTTACTTGTGAACAATGGAGAAGTTCCCCCCTTACAGCTTGTCATTAGTGTGTACCCCCTTGCTGTTGGTCAGTGGACTTTCCCCGTTTTTGCTAGTCAGTTGAGCAGTGCGCTCCCTCCTGCTGGTCAGTAGAGAAGTGTCCCCTTGCTCTGGTCAGTGAAGAAGTGCCCCCCTTGTGGCTACTAAGTGAAGAAGTGTATTCCCTTTTCTGTTGGTTAGTGAAGATGTGCCCCATGCCCTTGCTGCTGGTCAGTGAAGAAGTGCCCCCCTTGCTGCTGGTCAGTGGAAAAGGGCACCTCTTGCTTCAGGTAAGCAAAAAAGTGCCCCATTGCTGCTGGTCAGTGGAAAAGTGCACCCCCTTTCTTTTGGTTAGTAAAAATGTACCCTCGTTGTGAAAAAATCATATATGAGCTATGTGATTACAAACGTAAAAGTGGAAAAAAATGCAAACATGTTTTTGCAGATGTTAAGTAGAAAATTCAGAACCTGAAGAATAGTTGGGTGTATCTTCAATCAAATTTCGATCTGAAAGCAACATAGCATAGCCATCAAATATATAGAACTGAAAAATTTGGGGGATAAACAGTATTACACATAACAATATGATCAGAGGATCACCTGATATAGTTTCAGGGAAAAATAGGAGAAACTTACAGGTCTATTCACTAACGGGTATATTCACAGGTCTATTCACTAACGGGTAAAGAGTTTGGAGAAAGCAGAAATGAAAAATGTAGTCTAAAATTGCTGATTTGGAAAACTTTTCCAATTCAGGTCACTTTCCAGTTCAGCAATGTTGTCCTAGATTGTTTGCTTCTCCTGCCTTCTCCAAACTCTTCACCCTTTTGTGGATAGCCCCATTAATATCAGATAACAAATCATATGTATGCAATCGATGTATGCTAAATGAGTCAAAACCAAGAGTTGAGAACTACTAGTAGGTTAATTTTCTGGAATATACAGTATATGAAGGTAATGGTAATGAATAAAGATGGCATGGGGGTATTTGTAATCTCTATACAAAATAAGAAATAATGACATCCAGTATATCAGTCCCAGATATTTGTTTTCATTGTACTTAGAAGGTGAAGGACATGGTTCTGTGGGCAATCACTCACATGAATAAAGCTATTACATACTGCACACATAAAATTAATATGGTTGTCCTATTAGTTAAGAAGAATTAAACGTTCCAAGGTATTCAATCACAAATAATTCATCAAGTGTTCAATCTTTAAAATACATTTCTGATATTTATTAGGTTGTACTATTGGTGCTGGAACACCTTCTTACTAAACAAGGCTGTAATCCATTCAAAATTAGATGTTGTAATTCAATAATTGTATTATTGAACATTATAATTCAGAAGTAGATACAGTATCATAGAGTATTAGGGACTTGTATTAAAAGACCTCAAGTAGAAATAATTCTATATGGGAGGATAAGCAACAATAGTGCAAAAGCAGCATTAAAAAAAGGTTTACCTTTTAAAGGAGAAACCTCATTAAGCCCTGATAGTGTCAAAACATCAAGTGAGAAAACCCAATTTAGTTATTTTTGCAGGTAATCTTCCCTTTTCCCCAGGGTAAAGGTTTCCTGACCAAATACTTTCCAATTATGTGTTTACTTCTGAGAATGTGTAGAAAATGTGATGATACATTTTTTTTTTTCAGTAAATCGCTGGAGGCTAAATGAGGTGCTTTGGAATCCTTTTATACAGTTCATTTTTGGTTTGTCCTACTTATATTTTCTGGTAGGTGCACAGATTAGCATAAATTATAATATCATCACCTCTGCCCACGATATATTGCTATCATCACAGCTAACAATACATTATAATGACTATGCCAGCCGAGTATTTAGAATGACCCTGGCCAGCAAAGTATCTAGATATTCTTAACAGGGAGAAATGTGTTATAATATCACCACAGCCATCATTCTATTGATCTAGCAATACATTTTGACATTCACCAGCAAGAAGTGTGTTATGATATCAGCGCAGTCAGCAATGAATTATGTTATCAACCCAACACAGCAATGTATGATGATACCCCCTAGTCAGCAATATATTATGATGTGATTCCAGCAAGCAAAGTATTAAGATATCCTCCCTAGCCAGCAATATCATCTCATGCAGCAATGTGTTATGGTGTTGCCTTAGGAACTGATAAAGAATATTATCTCCCAGGCAGTAATAATTTATAATTTCTCATAAGTAATAAATGATAATATCCTTCTTTAAGTTATAATATCCCTCAGAAGTTATTGTATTGAATTTTAATATGCTCTAGCCAAGCATTTCAGGCACCGATGTATATTCATTGTAAATGTGGAGCGATGTCCTCAGTGCAGTGATCCTCCAATATCGTCTAATCAGCTGGTGGAGCAGGTCTGTGGCCAAGCTGTATTGATTAACTGCAGCTAAGAAATGTAAAGTCACAGACCCGACTGTGCTGTCTGAAAGGAGTACCTGGATCACAAAGGTAGCTGAACAGAAGAACTAATCTTTCAAGCAGCTGCAATGCATTATAACTTCTAAGCTGGTGATTGCATACATTTTAAAGTGTATTTCCACTTTTGCAGCCAAATTGGGATAATTTTATATTTGTAACATGTTTCCATTCACATTGCATAACTTAAAAAAAGAAATAAAAAGAAATTGCTGCTTACATTTTATGTGCTTTTTACATGCTTAAAAACTATACCTAGGTCCCCCTTCTATGTATTGTTAAATAGGTGATTGGAGAGGGCTGTAGGAAGTTATGCTTACCCTAAACTACCTGTCTGTACTATGCTGGCAAAGTTCATTGTCAGATTTGCACACTGCCTGTTGTAACAAAGTGTTAAGGAAGCATTGTATGTTAATGAGAGTAGTTTAAGTAAGTCCCTCTAGTTTCACTTTTAAACTGCTCAGAGAAGCCTGGAATCTGCACAAAAGCCTTCACCAAAGAAACATCTAAAAGGTAAGAAATACATTAAAAAAAATATTTTTAGATATGCTGTGTGAATAGGAACACATTACAAACATATAATGGGAGTTTTCTCAAATTTGACTGCAGAAGTGCAATACAACAGTTTAGGGATAAAAAAAAGACTATAATTTGCTTTTAATGTCATTTTCAGGATGCATAAAACAGCCACTTGGTAAGTAAACAACTAAAAGAACGTCAAATTAATTAATAGCCATTTAATTAAAGATTTAATTGACAACTGATTGTTCCAAGGTTTGCATAGTCAGTAGCCTAAAACACTTTTCTAAAAACAAGTGTCAGAAAATGTTTGCAATAGAACAAATACACATATATAAATTGAGGCAGCTACATAAAGGTAATCTTCTGAACAGCAGTCTGTATAAACATCTGTACAATTACAAAAATGAGGATGTTAAAGCAGGTCCCTGTACATATTAGTGTTTCTTTCACTGTACTCTATTAGAATTTCCTAACATGAATAATTGCTACCCCCAAAAGTTTTCACATATCATTGACATCAATAATCTTTCTTTTGACAATTTACAAATATACACAATATTTATAATATTATTTTCAGACAAGTTCAGTGCAAAGATATACATATAGTACATTGTGATAATTGTTCATAAAAATAGGAATTGGCATATGTCAAAAAAAGGCAAAACATCACCTATCAGCTAAAACCAAAATACTCTGTAACGAGATGAATGTTCCTGACCAATATAAAAACATGTGCAAGAAAGTGACATTGAAGTACTAGAATGAGTTATACATCTGAGTCTTCTTTGACAAGGTTGGCAGTGTCTATAAAAGTGTCCTCTGTTGGAGAGAAGGCCGTTTGATGTGGCTCCTTTTTGTGTGACGGCTTTGTAGGCGGAGGAGGCGTGAACGGAGATTGGTCTTCCTCAGCCTCCTGTTGTTGCTCTTTTTCCATCTGAAATAATTAGCAAATACACATTAAAGAGGTGCTGCTGTTTAAAGAAGCTTTTTTTTTGTAGTTACGGAGGCACTGGTGTTTAGGTCTCTAAATCAAATTTTTTAGAAACGTTGCGTCTCGATTTGTGCAGATAAGAGGGCTGTTGATATGGTAGTCAACTTATCTCCTGAACCGGACATACAGAAAATCACTGTCTGTGCTAACCCTTCCTTAAGATGATTGAAGGTCAGTCAGTGTCTGTGCTGTGCCTTTCCCAAATCTTACAGCTACAACATGCTCAGGAGGAGGTGTGTATGCAAGCAAAACTCAAAAAGTGAAGTTGCTGTTATGCGTTATATATGAAACATTAAATGTTATTTGCCTAAGCATTATCCCTAAAACTTTAACCCTTTGCCTGGAATTCCCAAAAATAGCAGATTACTTCCTGTGCCCAGGCATTCCTGTGCCTACACCTCATAGTTATACATACGTCTGCTCTATCAGATCTAAGGTACTGTGCCTAAGATAGCTGTCTCACAACATTTGGATTTATATTTGGTGATGTTGCTATTGTGCTGCTTTCCTTGCTGTAGAGAAGGCTGCATCTGAAGATTTGCAGAGTAAGGATCTCCCTGCTTCTGCTTTATTCATTCTGCGGATCTCTCTTGCTGCTGTTTGATAAATTCTCCATCAGTCATCAGGCGAACAGTCATAAGAGAGCAGCCTTGACTTGAGGAAGCAAAGCTCATCTCTACCAAGATGGCCACCACCAAATACTGACACAGTGTGGAGCAAAGCATGGAAAGTAATGGGGAAAATATCAGCTGCAGGAAGCCTACAGAAACTGGAACTCACCGACTGCTTTGTATTGATAGAAGGTATAATATGAAGGTGGCATAGATGCTGTATATTGTGACATGTCCAGATTCTATTCATGCAATTGTATAACGTTACAGATAGGTTTGCTTTGAGGAAAATGTTTAGATTTGTGTGTGCGTGCCTGCATGTCTGTACTAAACTTTATTAAGTGTTAAAGGTTAAAGAAAAACTTGGAAAACATGTTTCTTTATTTACATATTGGAGCTCTGCTTCTTCCTTTACAGTAATAACTTGCTGAAAATACACTATATTTTACCTGTAAATAACATGTGATTTGCCACAATCATGTCTTCCTGCTGAAAGTCAGATAAGGCCACAGAGCGATTTTACATTTTGTGGCACAAAATTGTCATGCTGTAAGCCCAACTTCAATCAAAACATTTTTTTTTTACATTTTGAAATCATTTACATCCTATTTGAAGGGTTTCAGGCATAACAGGAAGTGAAAGGAAAGCTCTCGAAATGGAACTCAATAACAGCAATAACAACATCTTTTAGTAAAGCATGGAAAAACCTCTGTCCAGTGTATTGCTATCTGTGTTCCATTAGGGAGATGTCCACTCACTTCCTGTCCAGGTGATGGATGTTAAAAAAAGAGCAGAAAATGCGGACATCAATAAAATTAGACAGCAGGCTCTAACCCCTCTCTACTCTAACAGAGACAAAAAAAAAGTCTGTATTTGGGCTTCAAGTTCATTATTCAACCCCTTCCTGCTCACAGTCTGTATATTGGTGTTCCCCCACACAATGTCCTGTGCAGTCAACATGTTGATTAACGTCCTCCCCCAAAGGTCCGCCAATATGCGCAAATGGTCAGTGGCGTAACAACCGGGGGGGGCAGCAGGGGCGCGGGCCCCGGGCGAAAAGTGAAGGGGGGGCTATGGTTACTTTAAAAGCCAGCTGTCACTGACTGCTCTGGTTCCCACTGAAGCCTGAATATGCCAATGTTTATCTTTTTCATACCACAAATGTCAGATACAATTCCATTATATAAAGTGGAAAACTTTTACCTAAAGTTTTTTAATTGTTGCACATTTGTCAGATTATTATTAAAGAAAGGCAGTTTTTATTTAAAAAGTATACCCAATATCAAATAAAAGCCTTGAAGAGGTTATGTAGGTATGCAAACTATTCAGAGATATTGTCACATCAACTGATGTGTGCTAATGTTGCTTAAAGTGACACTAAACTTAGAAGTTAAATCTTAAAAAAAGCATTCAAGTATCTTAACTATTAACAAAAATGTGAAGCAAAACAAAATGTTTCTGTAAAAGATGTCACAACCAATATTTTATAGATGTCTATGCTGGGTCATCTCCCATGGCTATCTGGAAGTGAGACCCGAGCATCTCCTGCTCTGCATTCCTCAGAGAGAACATACTGGCTGACTCTTCCATCTATCTGATATCTCACCAGGTTGCCATACCATATGAACAAATGCAGTATATATATCTGGAATATGTATGTTCTCATTTTTCTCATGGTCCACTGTGTACCCACATTAGCTATCCGGTCGAAGCAATAGAGTTTGATCTATAATCACCCATTATCAGATCTATAACCCATGATTAACATCTGCTAACACAGGTTCTCTTGTCGATGCTACGGTCTGCGCACCGAATACTGTGATGTTCTGTACTGTCGATTGTCTTCTGTGATTAAACCAATAAAAATTTATATGATAAAAAATGCTCACCTCTGAGTAGATTGGATTTTCAAAATTTGTGCTTTGTTTAACCTTCCTCTTGAAGAAATTCCACTTTGATTCCGGCTGTAAAATATTGAGAAATGTAAAGACACAGTTTGGCTTTAGGTAAAGTCATTCTGAAGGGAAGCTACATATGTACAATAATGTCACTGCCACTTGTTCAATCAGAGAACACCTTGAATTAATTGAGAAAATTACTAGGCCTTCCCTGAATGACAGCTGTGCTGAGTGAGCGACCCCCTGTGTTTTCAGGGCAGAGCAGAAGATGTTCAGCACAGCACAGTACTGGCACCCGGAAAATTGTGGCCAGTACTGTAGTAGCTCTGGCTACTACAGTTTTTTACATGATCCTGGTGCCTGATCAGGTATAGCATATGTATACTTACTGTACATTGGGCCAAGCTAGACCAATGTAAGGATGCAAACTAATGCCTACCTGGCATTCAGATTTAATTTTGCCCATGCCACTCATAAGCCTTGCTGTGTCTAATCAGTATAGTTCCAGCCACAAGGTGCAATATCTCAATTTTTGTTTAGCCAACATTAAACTTAGAACAACATTTGTTGTAGTCCTAAAACATATATTACACTGTAGTACATTATGTTCGAATTTTGGTTCTCTGTGGATATTGTCAAGTCACCAAACCATTATGTTCTCCATGCAGACTGAATCTCAAAAGGTGAGACATGTTTCAATCCCCTTCCAGCCAGAAATCTGTACATTACTGTTCTTCAACATGATACCCCCCTGTAACTACGTTGAGGCTGCAAGGTGTCAAACCTGCCTGTCACTGACAGCTTTGGTCCCTACTAAAGATAATGGATTAGGGATCAATTGCAGTGGTTCCTGATCCTCTGATCACTATGCCAGCTATGATATAGTGATTACTTAATTGAATAAAAAAAGGCTTAATCTTGCAGAGGCCACTGCCTCTTTTAAATGCTGTAATTACTGCACCTAATGAATTCTTTATGTCTTTAAAAATTTAAAATGTATTAGTGTCAACAAATTAGTCATAGAGTTGTAATCAAGTTAACTGATGCACACTGATGCTACTAAATTTGACCAGGGCATCTACACTTCTGTGTTCTGTGACCTCTGGACACTAAATGAGTAACCAACATTTCAAACAGAATATAACTTTCTTTTGAAAAAAGATAAAATGACTTATAATGTTAATGAAAGTCTTCATTACTAAATATATGATCACTTTTTGTATGCTCAGTAACAGTATGTAGAAGTAATGCAGAAATGCTCCAGCGTGCTGAAATGAAACTGATAGCTCTTCAATTCTGTTAGTATAGCATCAAAGTAGCATGATGGTATGCTTCTGTTAGCTTATATGCCACACTCCCTCCTGTACTATGACACTCCTGTTTTACTAAAATGCTCTAACTTAAGGCCGATTCTGTCTTAAAAGAAAACTATAATGGCTTTTTTATACCCATTTTTTTTTTTTGGTGGAACTACAGTATATTCATTTCCCCTCCAGCAATGCAGCATCCACATGCTCTTTTGCCAGAACTGACATCTTCGCCTGCTCTTTTTCCAGTTCAAAATCTTCATCCATCTTGATGGGATGACATAATTCCCATGCATGCTCAGGGGAAGGAGTTTATTCCTCAATGCACCCGGGAGATGCCAGAATTGTACATTGTCAAAAATATTGTAAACAGACAGGTAAACATCATTTTTTGGAGAAGATATGTAGTAAGTCTCTTCTGCAATAAAAAGTCTGCCTGTTCACAAATTTTTAATTTCTATGTAACGTTTCACTTTAAGCTTATAATTTAACCTGATAATTTATATAAATTTTCTACTATGTTTTACATATAAAGATTTTATATAGAGCGAAAGCCTTGCAAAGGAATCCCAGAGCACTATGGGTTTTCTTTTTATAGTGAGCACCATTTATAAGTGGCTGAAATAAGACCTGGTTGTAGTTTAATTTATAGCAAGGAAGAAGATCCAGAAGTGTCCTGTGCCACCAGTAAATGACAATGATTGTTAGGAGCTGATTGGATGCAAAGCAGACAGACCTCATTTCAAACACTGATCCAAATGAGGATTAGTTACATCTCAAAAAAGTATTTGTGTGCGGTGCATAATTCTAATAAAAATGTATATATCTTGTGCAGTGTCCTAACCTCGGTTGTTTCAGAGCTTGCTGATGTCTGAGGGGTGTCAGCTGAATATAATGGATTTTCAAAGTTATCCAACTTCTGCGCATTTTTGATTTCAGTCACCTGAAAAAAGAGAATTTATTAGAATGGTAGAGCTTTCTAAGTCCGGCCCTCAATTTGTCTGGTTTTCAAAGTGAAAAACTAATCTGGAATTGTATAATATATAGCAGTATCGAAATAATCAAATGATAAATTCTTACATTTTATAGAAGGACAAATGTGGCATAAACATTTTTTCTAGTTACATTGTTGTCCTTAATGTTTATTTTTTTCAGTTTTTTTAGTTTTGCCATATAAAAGGACAACGTTAACTTCAACTTTAATATCAACTCCCTTAAGCTTTCACCTAAATACATCTACACTAACACCCTCACCCCAGCTTATTATCTCAAGAGTAGAGCCAAACCCTGCTGATCTGTTTTCTCCACCTCTGGTGGAAATCCCTTTTGGTGCGGGGCCATGCTTAAACACTGAGTCTTAAGGAGAAGTGTAATTGAGGACTATAGTAAAAAAAAAATATTTTTTTCTAGATTTGGACAGAGGACACAACATGAAAAGATCATTGGTTCGTGGGTGGGTTCAAGATGATCATAGCTTTTAAATAGGTGACAGCTTACATCTGGTGGCTGTGTGATGGTCACAACGCTGACACCTCCTTCCCTGGTGTCAGAATACATCGGATTCTCATATGTAATTGGTTCCTTCCCAGGATCCAGTGTGAAGGTCGGACTCTAGAAAAACAATCATGAACAGGTATTAAGTAAATGAGAAAGAAAACCAGCTATATTGCCTAAAATTGTGAAAGGGTTAGCCCACCCAAAACTGATATATTATTTTTAGTGGTGTCTAGACAGTTAAACGACCTTACAGATTCTTATATCTCTCAGACAGTCTATTATTGTTACACATCTGTGTTTTAGTTCCTGGGTCTGCACACCTACTGTGGTCATTATGAGAGGTCCCCAATCGGACCTCTAATTATTTTTCTATATAATTAGAGAATGTAGTGGAAGGTGCTGGAACATGCAAAGATGAGAAGAAGCAGACTTAGTAATTATGGCCAAGAGATAAAACACTTGGAGTATCCAAGACATACAGGAAGCTCAGTTGGCCTACTAGGCTACAACTTTAATAAGAATATCACTTTTGAGTAGACTGACCCTTTAGGTTAGATAACTTATGTTGGAAAGATACAAGCTTATTCATCATAATGAAAGTATTAAAGGAAAACTAACGGGAAAGTAAAATGTACTTTTCCCAATAGTTACAGTAACACTGCAGCTGTCACACGCCGGCTCTATATTTCGAGAACTGAGTGATCACAAACCGCTGATTGCTCTGCTCAGGACTTCCCCTTGCAGAGAGTGGGGGTTGTCAGTCACCTCCCGGCAGGAACTCCCCCCTCCCCTCTTTCTGTTCCTCCAGTGCTCATTGGAGGGACAGACAGGAGTGGGGGTGGGCACAGCTGGCTCTTGCTCTAGGGAGGCAGAGCCAGCTGTCAATCAGGCAGTGAGGGGATCCCAACAATATTGTTGGGATCTTCCCTAGCTGCAGAGCAGCTCTGCGCTGTCAGCATATAGTGGGCAGTAGCCTAGCCTTTTAAGGCCTAGACACACCTATTTATAATTGTACATAATTTACATAAACAGCTTGTCATGTTATTTTCCATAATAGATAATAGATAACAGTGAATAAAAACATACCATTTGCATTGCTCTATCTATGGAAGACTCGGCACCAAATTCAGACACTCCAATATCCATAGTGACATCAGCTCCAGATCTGAACGTCACACCATTGCCATTTTCTGTAGATTTCACCAGTGCACTAAGACTGTAATAATAAAGGACATGTCATTAAAGTATTCGGTGATGATAATTAAAATTCACAGCAGCTTAATGAGGCCCTTTCCCCACATCCTAAACTCACAACCAAACATACAGTAGGCTGGTGCTCTGTATGAAGTGTACTTACAGAAGCGTGGCCTATTGCAGCAATCAGAGATATCCGCCCACTATACTAAATGTTTCACAATGTACATATAACACAGGAGGCTTTACTATATGTGCATGTCTGTTTTTATACAAAAAAAGCTGAACTCCAAAGTAGCTGCCTAAATATAAGAGTCCTGTATATTTCTTCCAGATCTGTGCAGTAATGCAGTGTTAACCTTTGCCTCAGTGCAGGAGCTCCTGTAATAAAGAGCAATAACTGCTCTTTTTTTGCAAGGTGACTGATCTTGTGCAGGCAGCCTGTAGTGGGTCGGGGCATATTGGGACCCTCCCTCTACTCTCTGCACAGGCTATGTGCAGCACAGTGATTATGTCACTGCTTCTTTTACCAGATAATATCTGAGCTTGCAAAGGCTTGTGACGCACACAAACTAAATGTATAGCCTTCAGCTTCAGCATTAAGGGTATATTTATCATATAAATCTCAAATATAAAACATTGAGACTAAGACTGCATTGTTATTTGCATGATATGAACCTGTGAGAAAGTTAGAAACTCCATCAGGCTTTTACAGATGTTTTCCTTTTGAGGATATATTTTGTTTTCACTTCCTGTTAGAACAGGAAGTTAAGGGCAATAACTCATATAGTTAGAAACAGTTAGCATGTTAGAAACAGAAACATATTGTTAGTAGTGGGGAAGAGTTAAAAGTTATGACCATATATTTTATTGCGGTCTGTGCTTTCCTGTTTCCTTTCCCCTAATAAAACCGACTAGAACTGAACTTCAGCACTTCTGCTGTGAGCTTTAAGCATGATTTGCTCCACAATGCCTCCAGCGACAGAGGTCATTAAGGGGTTGTTTTTAAAGGTTATTTTCTACTTGCTAAGAATATGTAAATACTGTGCTTAAATGTCCATTACCTGGTTCACTTAAAAATGAAAGTAAAACTCTACAATGCCACATTAATGTTAAGTTAAAGGAAGAAGTTTAATTTGCTGCAGTGTTCCTTCATAATATTTCCCACATGTCAACCCAAGTGTGAAATATCACAATAAATCTGGAACCCAGAACACCAAATATAGACAAGCATATATTTCTTCTATTTAATTACAGGAGCTGCCTCTGTAACGTGATGCTCTTACCTGGGGAATTTAGGAAGTGCCGGCAACAGTTTTCCTGTTCGTCTGTAATTGAACATGCCGCCAATCACCAGTGCACTAATGATGATGATCAAAACCACAGTAAGGAGCACAGCGACAGCAGCTAAAAATAAGTAACAAAAATATAAATATTTGCAGCAATAAGCTGTAGGCGAAAAACAATCTACGGCATGTACAATAAGAATACAATACTCTGGTTTGTGAAAGAGTCCATTAAAGGAGAACTATGGGGTCAGTGTTTTTCCCCATAGTTCTCCAAAGGGTAACGGGCGGACACAAACTAGCGTCCTCCCGTTACCCTAAGCTCAGTATACCGCGAGCTACAGCTTGCGGTATACTGAGACGCCGCAGCCGGGACGGATCACGCCTCTTTTGACGGGATCCGCCCAGCTGCGTGAGTGACAGCTGGCTCTGCCTATCTAGAGGCAGAGCCAGCTGTACCCACCCCCTCCCCCGTCCGTTCCGCCAGTCAGCGCTGGCAGATCGGATCGGTGAGAGGGGAATGCAGCCCCTCCCAGAGAGCCGTGACAGGATCGAGAGGTGAGGGAATCCGGTATGTGTTCCCTGCCCTCCCGTTCTACTGAGCCGACCTGTGACAGTCTCATTGTCACAGGTCGGCTTAGAACTATGAGATGAGTGGAAATCACTCATGTCATAGTTCTCCTTTAAATAAAATATGAAAAACAGCACTGTGCCTCCGGACAAAAAAACTAAAATCACTTACAAAGGTGGAAATGTCCACCTTTGTAAGTTGGTATTCATTATGAGAAAGTACCAATTTAAAGATGACAACCAGCAAAACTGCATGTACATTCCCTATGCGTGAGTTAACCAGCTGCTGCAAGGGTTGATAAAACATTGTGTATTGTATTCACAGAATAGAATCTAAGGCGTTATGTGATTGGACAAGGCAAGTTCCTGCCGGTCATTCATTTCTCTCCCCTTGTCCAACCACAGAATAACTTGCAGTCTGTGAATACAAGGATGGTTGGAATAACATTCATAACTGGAATAGCATTAAGCTTTTATTCAAATATTAAAATACTGCTACACAATGCTTAGAGTCATATCTAAAAAGTACATAGGTTGGTTACATAAAATCCCCATATTCAATCTTCTAAATGTACCTTGCAAAGAGGATAGTGGAGAGCAGAAGAAGCAGGCCCTTTTAATGACAAAAGTCTCCTTCTATCATACTTGATAATGGTTAAAAAGGCACCAAATACATTACTCTATCCCAACATGTCTCATCTCCAACAATGACTCTAGCAGGGCAAACCAGAGTGCTGGCATGATGCTCTATCAGTGCTTGTGTGTATCCTCTTTATAAGGGGCAATTAGAGCAATCTATATTTAGTTTATGTACCTGATTGGTACTTTTTATAAAAGCCTAACACATGTGTTTTTTAGAATTATTTTAAATATTTGAATAAGGGTTGGGCCGTAATCTAGCGAGCTACAGCATGCAGTAATGGCAACATATGTTGTATCATCACTAGTGCTGTAGATGGAGTATAAATATGAGATGAAATTAAATGACATTGAATGTACCTGTCCCTGGAGGTAAACCAGCTCTGTATGCTATACTGCAATAGCTTCCTGTGAAACCTGAAGCACACCTGCAAATCAAAAAACAATACATGTAAAACTGAATCTCAAATTTACAATATTCGGCTATAAAAATGGATTCCTGTTTATTTTTAGTGGATGCCAAATATGTGTGCAGAGATGTTGTATAGACATTCCATTTACATGCTTGGTGCAGGGCCATCTTCATCTATGAAGAGTCAGTGTCAAAGGTTGCTGGACAAGCACTAAACACACTGTATAAAAGGTCACATACTAGTGTTGATTCTTTTTAGATCCTTGTCTGGTCATGGGTTGACAGCAAAATGAACAGGACAGTGGAGCAGAAGCTCATGTGAGTTGTTAGAAGATTCACAACAGCTCAAATTCAGTTGTTAATACAGGTTCATCATTAGACATGTGCGATTCGTTTCGTTCCGAATCGAAATTCGGACGAATTTTCGGAAATTCGGACATTTGGATGTATCCGAATTCCGAATTACAGACATAACGAATGCAAACGAATCCTAATTTCCATTTCCGAAATTCGGTAGCGTTAGTACGAACGTTCGTTTCGTTTTCTGTTCTTATTCGTTTCTTATTCGTTTCGTTCGTTGGAGCAAAGTGACATTAGAGAAGGAGAAAAATATTTTTTCCCCCTCAAATGTCACTTTTGCTGCAAATGAACGAAACGAATAAGAAACGGATAAGAAACGAATAAGAAACGAATAAGAACAGAAAACGAAACGAACGTTCGTACTAACGCTACCGAATTTCGTCCGAATCCGAATTCCGAATCCGAATTGACTTTCACACCCGAATCCTGAAAAACGAAATAACACATATCCGAATTTAAAACGAAACTAAACAAATTTTTTGGCAGTGCACATGTCTATTCATCATTAGCACTTCAGAGAGCTTAATGGGTGCTCTGCATTATATAAAAAGCAGATAGCACCCTGTTTCCAAATTGTCATGCTACTCTGCTAGCAGTTTAGTTCTAGGTGTTCAGACTGGATGGACTGAAAGTACACAGCTCACTTTGCCACCAACACAAATGCACACATTAAATAGGGCAGCAATGATAAGGACTTGGTTGGATTGCCCTAGTAGGGAGAATACCGTAGCAGTCTAGAACCTTCCCTATACTTAAAATAATTTTGAATGCAACTTTTACATTTTTAATGCTTGATTTTTAAATGTTTTTAATTTAATTTATTACATTTCTTGATTCACAAGAGGAAACCCTTTATTTCACTCATTAAAGAGACTGTCAGGGAGACAAACTTAAAAATACTGTTGTAGGGCAAGCACCTATAGCTGCAACTAGCTGAAGTAGCCTCCAAATCCTCGCTGTCATGGCTGAATCTTGGATGGTCGGTGCCAAAGCTTTCCCATCCCACATCCTGCACATTCCTAATCGTTATTGAATGTCTGGACATCCGAATGATGAGCCAATAGGGATGGGTGGGAGTTATCAAAAATTTCCGACACTACCTGTTAGTGTCAGAGGTTTCTTAGAATTGCCCAAGATTCACCAGTGACCGGAGAGTTTGTGAGGCTGCTGCAGGTTTGTGAACCCCATGGTGCCTGCACTTTACACCTGCAGTTCCCTTCTTCCCAACCCCCTGATCTCTTTAACTACTGTTAGAGAGACACTGTCACCATGCCTGAGTGACAATGACTATGTAAAGGGACCCACTAACCTAACCTTGCCAGCCTTCCCTCCATCCCCCCTTTTTCTGTTGGAGCCAGCCCTAATATCCCCAGTGTTATCTAGTTTTGGATGTTAAAAGGAGCTGTGACGTCACTGCCTCAGTCCTGTCACAATACTCAGACCTAGCATCGCCTGCTAGAACCGAGCACTGTTACATGGGATGAGGTCACATGCTGCCCCATGCCTGGAAGCACTGGGTATTTTCCATAGCTATGGCAGCAGAAGGAGCTGCGGGTTAGCTCTTGCACGGTGAGTATCAGTGGGTCAAAGAGGGCCATATGCACAGACCCTGAATGGACATGGCGGTGGTGTCTCTTCAAGATAAGATATTAGATGCAAAAGGATTACATTGTTCTAATGAGTCAGCTGACTAAGACATTTATTGGGAAAAGAAGCAGTCAAACACAACAATTTTGTAGAACTGCAGAGCAGGAATCCAAACCTACAAATGTTGTGAGGAAATATGTCTTCCCACATGTAAGTACACTAATACAAGCTATTCATTAAAGCAATATATTTTAAACATTGAACAGACACAACTCAGCTTATTTAATGATTTTATTTACATGTGCATCTTAAAATCATCTAAACAGTACACATTCCCTTCAACACATAATGGCTACCACTAGGAGCTATCAGGCAAAACTTACTTGCATTTTGGAAGGCCCACTTCATCAAAATAGCATGTTCCTCCATGCATACATCTGCATGCTGGTGGCATGGTTGGGGGAGGCTCAATAGCTAAGAAAATGGAAAGCCATGCATGTTAGTGAGCAGTACATGCAACTGTTAAGTGCCATATGCAGGGAATAAAGCCACTGTGCTTAGAGAGAATCTATCACTAATAAAAGAGGATTTCTCCTGTAGCAGATACAATAATCATTTGTTTTATTAAATCTGTAATATTCATGCTAAACTCTACCAACTATAAATAGTAACCAGCAATAACCAACTGTGGTGTCCAGGATCACAACATGGTTAACAGCTCCGGGCTCGATATCGCATCCTATCATAAAATCGGTTATATACAGAATAGGTAGGTAAGATATCTCTGATTGTGTACTGCAGTGTATTTGGCAATGGCTTTATCTATTCAAAAAGTAAATGTAACTTCCTCTGTGTTTTATTATATCCTACAACACTGTGAGAATAGGGGTTGATTTACTAAAGGAGTAGAGCATGTTCATTTTACAAATTGAATTTTCACTTTTCAACAGAATTTTCACTTACCTTAGTGCATATAGTGAAAATAGTTTTGCAAAGAACACCCAATCATGTACAAAAATTTAAAAAAAAACTGTATTTTTGCTTGCACATGACCTGGTGATGGGAGTAATCAGAGCTTCACCTTATTCACTAAAATAAGTGAAAATTCTCCTGCACAGTGAAATTCCATTTGCTATGTAAACAGCCTATTGCCTTTTGTAAATCAACCTCAGTTTCTCAAAAGTGACACATTCACTCTGACACAGCCTATTTTAGGGACATACACAGTTACATTGTGTAAAGAATGTGACATGTAAAACTAGAATCAAACGTAGCATTGTAAGAAAAGAAAAATGACCTGTTTTTGGAAGACTGTTAAATCTGGGATACTGGTAGTTAAAAACCTGAAATGAGTATTGCTGTATTAAGTGGAATTGGTGGCAGTTTTTGCATTTTTTACTATTGTGGGACTGGAGCAAAGTTCCTCTTTTGAGCATCGCAAAGCAGCACCCAAATCTTCAAGATTTGAAGATTTCAAACAGAACTTAATTAACTGGGTTTTAAAGAGGTATCTGTTCTGTACAGGAGTCACTACTAATACATTACATTAACATTTTTGGTGGAATTCGTTTTTTATATATGTTGCTGCCCTGACATGGACAACCAGGTCCAAATAAGGGATGGGGGCAAGTTTATTGGTGGAAGTAGAGCGTTAGATCAATTTTTTTCATTTTGAACACAGCAGGATAAAGTTACAACCTCCATCAACTTCTTAATTTGTCTGTTCCCAGTAAGGAGAGGTTTCCTCACTTCTTGTTTAACAAAACAGGAAGTGAGTGGAAATCTCTCAAAAGCAACAGCTGTCACCAAAACAGGTATCCCTTTTATAGCATATGCCCGGTTACAACTGTGAAATGTCCTGGTGACAATGGTCTTTTGACAATGGTTATTCTTGTAGAAAGAAGGTGTGGTTTGGGCCAAAAACACATTGGCTGTTTTTATTTGACCAATCTATGAACAATTAAAGATATCTTGGACTCTCATCTTTTTGGTCTGGCACTCCTTTCTTGTGTTTCTATGGTTTGGGTATTAGAAATCGGACAGAGATCATATCCCTTTCCCACTCAATCCAAACCTTAAAGAACAGCTTTGGTTGAAGACCCATTTGAAAGAGAGGGCTGTATGGATGTAACTTGGCAGCATATCTCAGTCGCCTGGGGCTGATCTACCCCAATAACCAGTAGAAACTTGTGGATGTACTGGTGTTAATGTACATGTTGTGAAATACCTGCATCACACTCTGTGGTGCTGCCCTCCATGAAGCGGGCCCCTTGGGGACAGGAACACGTGTACCCTCCTGGTCTCAGCAAGCATAAGTGGGAGCAAACATCTTTGCAGCGATTGGAAACTGAAAAAAAAAGGATGCAACAACATGAACTAATAAGTAAAAATGATACTGCCTCCCTTAAAATGAGCACTGATGTCTCAATAACGGGGCTGAACATATACTGAGGGCTTGTGCTCTGTTTAAACCTAGGTTCAAAACAAGCTGAGGTTACTTCACTGCAGGGTGAAAGGAGTTCATCTGATATAAATCCGATAATTCACTAATCCTGGGTGCAGATTCTGACGTGTTCATACTGAATGCTCATGTTCAGTGGCAACAATTTTTTCAAAAAGTTTTATAAGAACTCCTGATGAACTTCATCCACCCTTCAGTGAAAAAACTCAAATCAATGCAGGCATATTAAACTGGGCCACATGTGTTCCTCTCGTTGCTTCTATGTAGCCCTCTGTGGTTTAAGAATGAAAACTGATTGAGGTGCAAGCTGTTCTTTAGTTGGTAAAAATTAAATTCCCTTACACAAATTTGAAGGCCAATGTTTCAGGGGAAATTTTAGGATTTCATTGTTACTAAAATGTTTGATTACTGTATAGCCAAACCCTCATCATGAAATCCCAGTGTCAACAGGTCATTATAAAAAAATCTTGCTTGTTTTAAATCATAAACTTTCATTTCAAATGTAATAATTAATTTTAAAATGAATATTTTAGGTACTGAATTGCTAAAATATTTTTTTTTCCGGAATTATGGAGCTGTGGATCTTAGTAGACGTAGTGGGTAAGTAAAAAGGCTGTTCACTTTGCAAGGGAATTTGCACTTTGCCGGGGAAGTTTTCCTTTGCTTGGTGAAGGTGGTGACAATTGCCTTTGCAAATAATACCAAATCATGTGCTAAGAAAGTTAAAAAAAGGATTTTTGCTTGCACATGATTGGATGATGGAAGTCAGCAGAGCTTCTTCTCATTCGCTAAATTAAGGGAAAATTTTCCCTGCAAAGTGCAAATTCGCTTGCAAAGTGAACAGCCTATTTGCCTTTTGTAAATCAACCCCAGTGTGTCACCTTGAAAATGACAACTCAAATCACACTAGCCAGTCTATTGCTACTGTAGTGTCAACTTGGCAGTGGCAGAATGGCTAGGACTCATTTCTTTGCTGTACACACAAGGGAGGTGTCACTCTGATGCTTTTCCCTAGCTAGTAATCGAGAGTCTATAACGATGGAGTGACATCCATTAGTTTAAGTAGAAGTTGCATTTTGCTGATTCTGCCATTAACAAAGTGTTAACAGGAGCAGATATGATAGCATAACACAGCCCTAAGCTTGTATACAGTATGTGCATAGAGGTCATATGTTGTCAGGTCCCGGTCCGTGGGACATGCCGAGCCCCGCTCCGAGTCCCTGTGCGGGAACGCGCCTATATTGAGCACCTCAGGACGCCAATTCAGTGCTGAGTGATCTTCAGCCAGCACTGGAGGTCCCTGCTGTGCTCCTGTCCCTGTTCCTATTAATTCTGGCTAATTCTTCCTGCCTTGCTCCTGTCCCTGATCCTATTGATACTGGCTATTACTGAATTGACCTGGTTTGTCTCTGGACGCTCTCCCTGCATTAACCCTTTGTACCTTGCCACCCACCTGTTATTGACCCGGCTTGTCTCTGACGCTCCCATTGGCTTACCCCTTCAAGCACGGCAGACTATTCTGTCAGGTCACCAATCAACCCTGTGACCCAGGATCCGCATCCGGCACCCGTGCATCCCCTGGCTGAGCACACTGTTCTCAACCCCAGTGGTCATCAGACGGGGTTGCAAGGGAGGTCCTCCTCGTCACTTCGGGCTCACACCACAATCCTAACACACATGTGAACAACAATAATAAAATGTTTACATAAAAAGTGAAAGGATTAACAGTTACCTGTATGATTGTAGCGATGAGCATGGTATATCCGCACTTGAGTAAGCCAAGGGTTTATGGTCAACACCTTCACTTTAGAACCTGACCCAAATTTATCTTTTTTCCACACTTCTCCCTTTTCCTTGGTGGTCCAGTACAAGTGGCCCTCAAACACATCCAGGCTATAAGGGTTGCCCAGATCTGCATAGAGAATGGACAATGTAATTTCAGTACATACTTGAAAGCAGTCATTTCCGCAAGTTTGAACTTGACGTGCACCAATAACAGAAACTGAAAACTTTGAAAGAGTTTGCCATCACTGCTTTATTTTTTTTTGTGTCTTTACTTGTATTACTTGGTAAAGTAGAGCATGCTTCCTTAAAAGCTACTGGCCCATCACATTGTAAGCTGACTAGCTTTTCTAGTTGCACAACCCCCCAAACTCCACATCATAAAATCATGTTTATCATTCTTTTCTCCACAATCAGTTCACACTGCATCTGCCCCCATGGTCAGTTCTACTAAACTTACTCAAATGACCAAATAATGCAAATCCCACTTCGAAGCTAGCCGAAGGATCGGCCGAAGCTACGGCCAGATCCTTCGGCAGCTTTGTGAATAGACCCCATAGTGTCTGACTGGCAAGAATGTAATGAATCAGAGGCCAAAAACCATTAGGCTTTTAGTTAGTCTGATCCGCTTTACTATAAACTTACTAGCTATTCCCTAAAATAAATGAAATAACTAAAATACAGTAAGGGGGATTTATCAAAACTGGAGTGGACTGAATCTGGAGCAGTTGCTCATAACAATCAATCAGCTTCTCTGTTTAATCGTTAAATCTTAACTGAACAAACTTAAAAGAGAAGCTAATTGGTTTATATGGACAACTGCTCCAGATTTGGTCTGCTCCAGTTTTGATAAATCCCCCCAGTATATTTTAATGCAAAGCCAATTACCCAAGGGTAACATTTGGTTTGTAATAAGACAGGCAAACAAGATCCAACAAAATAGTCCTAAGCTTTGGTAGCTTCCCCATAACATGGAATAAACGAAATATCCTCTTTAAAGTTCAAGTTTAACCATTTTATGACCAGGAGTTATGGAAGTCTAATGTCCACCTTAGACTTAGCAGTGTGTAACACACAATGGTTTTATGACTCATTTGCCTACCTAAATCATTTCTGGCATGGCTTTTTATAGACATATAAGGTGTTTAATTTTAAACACTGTTTGAATAAAAACTCTGCTGAGGTATTTTATTACAAGCTGAAGAAATGTGAAAAAATTATTAATATGGCAAAAAAAAGAAAATAATATATATTTTAATACTGTAACTGCATCTGAAAATCACAATATTAAACGGGCATACTGCTGTCTTTAGAGCCACAACTGTATGAAAAGGTGGAACAGGACTACCAGACTAATTCACTTATAGCAATACATAGTGCAGAAAACCATAGCTTTAGTTTTCTCTAGCCACAAAAGCCGAGAGATGTTTTCATGATGACTGCGATGGGATGCTGTTCTGGACATACAAAAACGTTTTGCATCACCCTACTGTGTAAGCACGTTAAACATTTTCTCACCTCCAGATAAAACAGTCCGTCTGTCTGTCCCGTCAGCTTTGATGGATTCAATGACATTTTCCTTGGAGTCACACCAATAAATCCGGTTGTTATTGATATAATCGATGGTGAGGCCAGTGGGCCAACCAAGGTCCTCTGAAACGAGTACCTGTCTCTGCTGTCCATCCATCCAAGCATGTTCAATCTTAGGTTGTCTTCCCCAGTCTGTCCAATACATAATTCTGCATAGGGGACAATATTCAAACATTATTCCAATGTACAGTGCTCTTTTACATTTTCCACCTAAAACTTATATTTGAAAGTAAATACCGAAATGATATCAAAACAGCATTACATACATTTACATCTATTTTGTTTATCTGCTAACAAGATAAAAACAATTTCTATAAAGCATGTGACTCCAGTCATTCCTGAGAATACTATTTACTGGGCACTTACTATATTATACTAAGTAGATAGGATCATAAATAGTGAGTAATTGGATGGATGGTCAATCTTGGGAGGAATTAATCTTTAACCAACAAACTAATACTGCACAATCAATAAAATGAACAGATGTCAAAGCCTGTCAATGTGTCGATAACTGAAAACAATTAAACCAGACAAAATAGAGTCTGGAAAGTTCTGCTGCAGCTGCCTTTTCCACAGGCTTACAGAAATGTAACACTTACCCCAGTTCTGGATTGAGTGCAATGGCTGCTGGTTGATCAATCTGTGTGTATATAAGCCACTTCCTGTATCGTCCATCCAGTTTAGATACTTCTATACGATTTGTGCCTGAGTCAGTCCAATACATGTGCCTTATTGATTATAACAATGAATATAGGAAACATCTGTTAGTTTAGGAACGTACTTACTATATATTATATAACACAAATAAAGAAGCTGCTGTAATAAAAAAAACAAAAAACCTGGGATTTCAGATGACTACTCAGTAGGGCAAGAATAACCTAGAATCACCAGCACTGATAGAAGAGCTGTTAAAATGCCCTAGCCCCTTTAACTAATAGCATCATGATCGTTTAATTCATTAACGACCGGTAAACTGAAAAATCCCGTAACGCAGTACAATCAGCAATAGATTGTGGAGGGAAAAGAGAAAAATATTATAATAATAATAATTATAATAATATAAGAAAAATACTTATTTACCATATGGTCACTAATGAAACAATATATTCTGTTAAATGAAACTCAACTGCTTTAATCTGAACATTGCACAAATAGGGTGAATTTATTTTAAGCGATAGGAAACATAGTATTTAGGAATCAGCTTCCATACCTCCCAACCCAGTCGACAGCTAATCCATCTGGATTCACAACATAACGTAGATTGAGATCAACATCCTTCACCATATTATTTCCAAAATCTTCAAATGTTGGTATATAAGCACGCCTGATTGATCCAAACACTGAGCCCTGTCCTCGAATGCTGTAGTAGACAACACCTATGAAAAGGAGAATACGTAACAGGTAGCCTGTCAGTAGGAACTTAGTGACAGCATTTATATACTTCCTAATGACAGGAACACAAGCAACGGTTTTATTCATATAATGCATATTAATTTTTAATGTATGATTTTATTCAAATGTTTTATTATCAATATTAACAAATAGATATGTTATTTCTTATTATTAGTTTTGATATCCATTCCTCTGAGTAAAATGTGAACTGTCAATGGGGAACCACTATGCTAGAGTACAAATTGTGTGGATTCTGGATATTACATTGTAATGGTGTGTCTCTAGGTCAGATACATAACTTGGAAGTCTGTTGCACTCTAGTGGTACAAACTTGTACTTACAATTGCTCTTGCCTTAGTTACAATAAAGAATAATAATACATTTACGTCTTTACAAATTCCCAGGGACTGCATTCAATATTCAGCAATAATTATATTAGTTGTTTACAGCAAAAGCTATAAACTGGATTCCTGATTGTCCTAAAACAGCTATAAAAAGATGGATTAATAGCGTTGTATATGTACATTGTATCTGTGCTATTCACTGGTGGTGAATATGAATTCCCAAATAATCTATGAAAGGGAAGTTACTTGCTCCAGCCCCATAACAAAATGCCTGTACTTTGGTACAGACTGTGATGTAAACAATGCAGGAGCCTGGGGATTGCACCCACGATCATAGTTGCAATGTTCCCGAAGGCTTTAAATAAAACAGTAATAAACACACATTCTTTTTTTATTTTATTAACGTCAGTGCATTTATTGCGTTTTTGAAAAAAGATGGACTATACCCTTAAAGGCAGGAGAAATTTATCTGGGAAGTATAAACAAAACACAAGAGTCCCATGTGAATGAAGGCTTGGAACTTATCAGGTTATTTTATGCTGTCTGTGTACCATTGGGGCAGAAATATGCCCCACTTCCTGCCCTAGGGATGTAACAGGAAGACAGGAAAGCTCCCAAAGAGAGCATATTTCCTCCTAGACTGTTGTCATTGGAACAGGTTTTCCCTTTGAAAAGTTTCCCCTCACCTCATGTTTTGGTGATGTTGGATCTCACGTCTCATGAAAATGGTTACCAGTAAGAGTGAATCTCCCCAACATGGGAACACACGGCAATACAACCCTCTACGAAGGCTAATCCTAAACCACTTTAACCAAAACTAAATAAAGTGTTTTGCCCTCCCATATACTTTAAATTATGCACTGGATCTTTATATGCAAAACCGAACTCTGGCAGGGACATCTCAGCATTCTAATCTCCGAAAAATGAAAGGAGGAGACTATTTCGGCCAACCGGTATCCACCTATAAAATATTACTTTTGGGGGGACCCTTTCCCCCCATAAAATATCACTTTTGTATGGACTGACACTTGAAACAAGGAATAAACTCAAAATTATTGGTTTCCATGCACAGCTGCAACAGATTTTGTCTGCTCCGGTTTTGATAAATCCCCTTTTGGACCAGTAACCCAATGATATAGTTCTATAGTTTTAATAATGACAATAAGTACTAGCAGCCAGTAATGTCTCTGCACTTTGTCCCCTGTATTGTATTAAGCCATCATTGGTGAAGGTACATAAACATTATTACACCACTGGGCTAAGCAAAATGGTCATAAAAAGAAATGTGGTGTAATGAACTTCATATGCCAGGACTTTTTTTCTTGGCAGACTAAAACCCATTATAACTTACTAAGTTCTATTCCCTCAGGGTCCCAGTCATAGTCCAAAGCTTGGATGTGCTGCTGCTCATCAATATAATCTGAATATTGTTCAGAAGAAAGGTTATATCTTCTTATTCGCACATTGTCCGGCAACAGTAGTAATGGAGCATTACCTGTAATATTACAGAGTCTCAGTGAACATAAATGCATTTCATATGTGTATTTATGCAGCTCGAAACTTACATTGAGAGCAGTATGAGCAGTATGCAGAATAATAAGCCTTTTATTTCAAATGGAGCCATGTACAATATACAGTAACTCAGGGTAAGTAATAAGAAACCATTGCTCTAAATACTCTATAATACACATCTGCAGGCTGATTGCTGTTACTTGAGTTTCTATTTTTATGCCTCTAACAATCATGAACAAAGACAATCGCTGGGTCTCCTTAGTAGTCTTATGGAGCACTATATGCTTGAGTCAAAACATAAAAAAGAAAAAAATTGTATTTTACCAGCTCATTGCATATAGAGATTATTATTCAGAACACAGTTTAACAAACTTCTGTTTTAGTCAGCTTCATTTGAAATATTGCACAGATATTTATTATATGCCACTTGCAGCCAGTGAGTGGCACAATCTAGCTTGCAACACTACCTCTTTATTATACCTACTTACTGTTATTGTGAATAGCTTAGCTAACATATGCTTATGTAGAGACTTGAGCAATAGGAGATCAGATTACAGACACCCAGGTTAAAAGTTCACATAAGAAGCAAACCCCTCCCTATTTTTTCGAGATTGTTTTTTGTGGTAAAATTAGGTACCTCGGCTTATATTCGGGACGGCTTATACTCGAGTATATACGGTAATTTAACTAGAGACTTCCAACTAGCAGGCAGGCAATGCTGGGCTTACTTAATAGAAAGCCCAGCATGCTCTGCAAAGTGGTCATCGCTGCACCCTGAATTTAATGTAAATTGCGATAATTTAAAAAAAAAGGGAACATGAAGGTGTCCTGGTATATGTGTATTTTTACTCAGGTCAATTTGATAGATTGTATATAATATTCATAATAATTTTCCAACTGGCAAGTGGAACTCCTGCTCCTTATTAGCTGTTTACCTAGCTATACATAGTTGTTTTACTGGAAAAAAGGCTGTTATTTACAGTGTTCGGTAGTTCCAGATTCAATTTACACACAGCTGAATTAGTTTAAGGAGTCACCCAACTCCCTTTCCTGCTGGGTTCAGGCAGGATATACAGAGAGTCAGTTAGAGAGAAAATCTGAAAGCAAACAGCTTCTGTCTCACAAATGTTCTGTGAATCCATTGTGTTATAAGTGCACCCTGCAATACATGTTTATTTGTAAAACAAGGATTTTATAAAAAATAGTAAAAAATAAAGATATAGAATATTAACTTGAAAATGTATAAAACGGCAAAAGGTAAAACAAAACTGACCCCAAAACCAACATAGTTTTTCTTTAAAGCGGACCTTTACCCATATCTTTAAAATAACAACAAACACACCTGTAGAAATGTTCAGTAATGACAATCTACAAACACATACTTCTAGATAATTGCCGGCTTTGTATTCTTTGCATACCTTATTTGTCTTTTCTTCCCCAGTCTTCTGGCCATGTTAACTAAGGGCAGATTACTAAGTCTCCTTTTACTTCCTGGATTTCTGGCACATGTGACTAGGACATGTGACCATGCACATCATCTCAGTGGAGGCAAATGCCTTTCCCTGAGATCTCCTGAGATTACAGATGAGATTTCCCAGCAATGACCTGCTGATGTAATCTTCCCAAGATGCAATGCTTTGGCACATTATACCATGTGTGCCAGAACTGAACCAGGAAGTAGATGAACTCTATTTGTAAGTAAATGAAAAACACGTTTAACTAATAAATGTAAGCTGATTTTAAATCACCATGCAGAGCCTCATGCTGGTGTAATTGTTAGTAAAAGGGGGTAAAACACTTTAAGTTAATTTTACACAACTATAGTACAGAATGTCTGTAAGATCTGAAGCAACATTTTAGTGGAATCAGATACTGGAACTTTGGTCTTTGTTCCTCTTCTGCTGATTGTTGTAGCACAGCTATATTTGTGAACTACAACATAATAGTGTGTAGTTACTTATTGATTTACATTTACTTAAATGGAGTATACAATTTCCTTACCATCAGCTGCACATTGCTTTCCTTGTTGATCTCCGACTGATCGGAAACCTTCTGCACAGAAGCACTCATAACTTCCCTTGGAATTCTTGCAGTCTTGTGGACATATCCCATATAGCTCACACTCATTAATATCTAAACAGGAAGACACAATTTTCTATCACTGTTATGTATATCAGATTTATACGACCACTGATTCTCATTTTCGCCTAACCATTGAATTGCATTAATTATTTAAAAATGGAAAATGAGCTTATTTAAAATAGCAAACAGTCAACTTTCACTACTCTTTAATGAAAAAAAATTAAAACATCGACAATTGCATATGTGGGTTTTCATTTGCAATTTTCACATTTTCAGTACTGCAAATAAAGATAAAGAAACAAAAATATAGAAAGAAACACCTTATATTTTTACCAATCCATTTTTTTATATTTTATCTTCACTAGTCTCCATAACCTACCTAAAATATTAATCATCACTTGAGATTCTGTCTTCAATATACTCTATGAATTGTAAGCCATGTGACCAAGCTGTTCTACCTCCTTACTAGCATTTACAATAGGAAATTACCTCCCTCTAATCAACAGTATAAGAATTCTGCCCTCTGACTCACCTTCGCAGGAATTCCGGTCGCTTTCACTGGCTTTGTATCCTGGTCGGCATGAACAGATAAATCCACCTTCAGTTAGGTTAGTGCAGTTGTGCTCGCAGATATTTTCTCCACAGTGTCGTCCAGTCCCTGTGTCTGATTAGAAAGCATTCACAGAGTTGGCTGTTTTAACTGTCATAACTGTCCAATAATAATTAATAATCCCTCATCTGCAGTACTAATAAAGCTTACAATAAAAGAGAAATTCAAAGAGAAAATAACAATGTCCCCATTGGAGAAATTTCAATTGAGTTCCTGTTCTGGAGATGCAAAAGGAAGTGAGAAGAAATCTCCAAAAAGTGAGGGGGTTTCCTCGAAACTGGCAACGGTGTCTCCATTGGAAGATTTACCCCACCTCTTGTTCTGGTGACAAAGGTAAAATAGAGCATTTCCCTAGCAAAGACACAGACAGCAATAATAGCCTCTCAGAGGATAGAATTCTTCTCTGCTCAAAACCACAAATACTTTAAAGCCCTGGGACCTGAACCAAAGGGAGACTGCTAATGCTCACTTCCAGTTTTTGTGAACAGGAAATTCATGGCTGACAGCTCTGAACTGACTTTTGACAAAAACACAGCACATACTTGTTTAGGGTTAATTTTTAATTTAGGAAGAATTAAGATTTTTGCCCTAATTTCTTATAATTTCAGGCCATTTAGATACGTCTAGTTATTTTAAATTACCGTAGGTCATGGAAAGTACAGCACTAGGCAAATAATTGATGGCATAATACCTGAGGTCAAAGAGGATAACAAAATCTTCTGCAGCAAGACTTATCATTAAATCTCCTTATGTCAATCACATGTTTTGTATTGTATGGGAGATAATAGGCTAGGAGAATGCAACCAGAAAAATATGGGTCATTCATGTATAAAATCAGAGGACACAATCTTTACTGGCACTGGAAGAAAACTGCAGCTTAAGCCGAGTATAACAGCCAACCTGGTTTTATTTTTAAAATGCAGCAATTAATTTGGTCCTCAAGGCTAGTAGGGAAAGTGCTGGGGAATTCTGTGCAGGTTTGTGCCCTTGAAGTGTATGTAAACGCAAAATCTATTTATCTGTATTTTTTGGCATTATGCCTCACTAGATACAGTTTTCTTAAGCAAGCTGTTTTTTGTGAATCTTCTGAAAACTTCCATACCTGGAGATCCTGCTAGTAATAGTACCTCCTACTGCAGGATGACAACTCTAAGCTGCTGATATCAGCATTGTCAGTCTGTCGTGTGAGCTCCTTCAGTTGGCCATTGGGCTGCTTATCTAAAAAGCCTGATTGACTGCCCAATAGCCAACCGGAGCAGAGCAAATGAAAGGGTGGCGATGTTGCCAAAAGTTCTGATTTTGTAAAAGTTTTCTTGCAGAGACAAAGCAGGGATGGAGCTAAGAAAACTCCTCCCCTGTTGATGTGACAGCAGTCAGGCCTTGTTATAGGCTATTGTGTTTTTGGGGGATGTGCTCACCCAAGTACTAGGTTTTCCATGAAGCTGAAGCAACAGATTAGCACAGAGGGGGTGCAAACCAGTGGCGTAACTATAGCCATAGCAGTCCAGATGAGGCTTGGGGGTGGAAGGGGGCCCCATTAGGCAAATTAAACATAGAACATGTGTTGGGGTGGTTGCAGTTGATGATAACTCTATTCCCCTGTAAAGTCTACAGTGTAGAGACAACTTCAGATGCATGAGGAGTTTTTGGGAGCTTTTCATCATTACTCACAGCTCAGAGAGAGGTCATCAAGGGGGGCCCCCATAACATTTTTGCTATGGGGCCCCATGATCTGTAATTACAACACTGGTGTAAACAATCCACAAGCAGACACCTTACCGTAACTGCTACCAACCTCATTCATTATTCATTATTTTTTAAAATTCAGGGTTGCCGCAAATATGTGAATGGCGGGGAAAATGTTCAAGTGATTAATAACTCCTCACAAAATCCATAGACGATTACAGAAAAGTATGGGACCTGCAGGGGTTATGAAAGGCATTAGTAAGCAAAGACTATCTCATGTACTTACTGCAGCCAATTTCATCAGAGCTGTCTCCGCAGTCATCGTAGTTGTCACAGGCATAGTGATGAGGAATGCAGTGGGAGTTGCCACATTTGTATTCGTCCTCTGTACATGGTCTAGGAGTGGGTGCTCTACCTGGAGACACAAGCAGAATAGATTATAACCTTTACCTCGCTTACACAGATTTTTCTTAGATATAAAATGATGGTACATAACATTTATGCGCTATAATAAATGCAAAAAAAAGCGAACACCTAATAATACCAATAATTGCATATGGAAAACCAAATTCTGTCGATGTTGCCTTCAATTACCAAAATCATTTGAATTCCAGCTGTCAGAACATGAATCTCATGGTAATGGTGACAATATTGATATAAGAGACCCACAGCCTGAGGTTTATTCCTCTCCATTAATTAATTACATTCCCAAATGTTAGCACATGACACACTCACATTGTTCTTCTGTTTCATCACTTCCATCTCCACAATCATCTACAGTGTTGCAGATCTCATGTCTGTAGATGCAGCGGTTGTTTTGGCACCGGAATCGGAATGGAGGATCACAAGGAACGTCCACTGCACAGTGTAAACAGTAAATTAGAATACAAATGGTTATGGCATCTAGTCAACAAGACCACAATCTGTAAACTCTCTACGTACAGCAAAGGTTGAGTTCTTCATCAGAGTTGTCTCCACAGTCATTGTCACCGTCACACTTCCAATATGGTAAGATGCAGATATGGTTGTTACACTCGAACATGGAGGGTGGACAGTATGTCCCATTGGGATAACGTGTGGCTACAGATGAGAGATAGTGACAGTGAGTATCCTGTACAGACATAATTATGTATAAATGCACACATGAAATACTATTGGACTGCCCACTGTGCCAGTGCTTGAAATATATGAACTGAACTCTCTTGATACAGCATGTTTGGGTGGGAAGATATCTGCCCATACTTGAAAATGAGTGGAGATGGCACTCTTACAGGGAGATTTTACATGCACATCTTCAAGCTTAAAGATGAACTTCAGGCAGAAATATGTAATCATTAATATATCATGTATGTTCTTACATTCAAGCAGTGTAAGCACCTGAATTCAACTTAATATCAGCCTCTTGCAGTCTACTTTTTATCACAGCAAGAAAGGGAAGGGGGAAGCAGCACACGGAGCCAATCAGGTATGCTGCACAGAGCAGAGTGATAGGAGGATAGAGAAGAGTGACAGAGAGATGATCTCATCTTCATCTGCCTTCTGCTTCTACTTTCACTGTCCAGCTTCAGGGTGGGAGTGAAGGGGAGACTTAAGTTCAACTTTCTATGATATCAAACACCCACAATGCACCTTGGGTCCAGAGTCTAGGTCTAGCCCAGTCAAAGATTCTGTATTCTCAAGAAACAAAAACAAAAAAGTACAGTTGCTTTTTGGGTACATTGACCTGTATCAGCATGCAACCCATTTTACACAAAAACGCAATGGGAGGAATATATCAAAAAGCAGATAGAATCTGTCCAATCAGCTTCTCTTTTAATTTGTTCAGTTAAGCTCTAAAAATGAAAGAGAGAAGCTTATTGGTTGCCATTGGCAGCTGCTCCAGATTTTGTCTGCTCCAGTTTTGATAAATTCCCCTCATTATGTCTAAAAAGTATGCCAATGCTTCTTGGAGTGTTCATGCATTTGTTCGTCAGTAAACGAGCCCCTATGAAGGCAATTAATTACAAAAGGCAAACATTCCCAAATTGTGTTTTGACACTCACGGCACGCGTCCTCATCTGAAAAGTCCAGGCAGTCTGCAGTTCCATCACATCGGAAGCGCTCCGCGACACAGTGTCCACTTCTGCATTGAAAATATCCAGGATGGCAGGTCCTCATTTCTAAACACAGTGCACAACAATGAGAATAGATGTAATTTCAAAGACCAGCTACCATAAAGCCAAACTGAACCTTCAGTTTAAAAGAACTACATGCATTCCATGTGCATGAAAACAAAAGGCATCCAAAGTCTTTCATTTAGGAAGCAGACACAGTCTTAGTAGAGGAGCCTTTTCCCTGCCAGCATGCAGCAGAGAAGAACCCTTGCTCTCCGTGTTGAATCAGTGGTCTCTGTGTAGAGTACAGCATGCCCCTGCTGAGCCAGAGCTAGAGCTTTCCAATAACCAGGGAGCATGTCGGAAAGCATTAGCTCTGACACAGCAGGAAGCATGTTTGTAAAGATCTAGCTCTGACTCAGCAGGTAGCATGTAGGATCATGCAGGATCATTGCAGAAAGACAACTGCTAGGGAGCAAGAGTCCTTCTTTGCAACATGTTGGATGTGGCTGGTATCCAAAGTAAATAAACTGTAAGACTTTAAACAACTTTTGTTTTGATACACCTGGCATGTATTTAGCCGATTTAAACTGAATGTTCACTTGAGTTTTACGCGCTGATAAAATATTTGTGATATGCTCATAGTATGTGCGGAGGAAAATGTGTTGCTGTTTTCGTCACATATGGAACCAAGTTATTAGTGGAAAATCTCTCCTGATCTCTTCCTAGTCAGATGGTTGTCCAAAGTGATTAGGATCATCCATATGAAGTTATTTTGCAGACACAGGGTTTCCGAAATGCTATTCAAATGCAGGGATCTTTGCAAGCAAGAGACTGTCTCTAAACCACCCTAACAATGAACTTCTATTGTTTGCTGCCATTTGGTCTGTTAAATATCTCATTAAGGGCTTGTTCACACCAAATGCAGACCAGATATACCTGAGTTTCTGCACATGCAGTGTAGTGTTTTTTGCCGCGTTCCGGGCCGTTTTTGTTAAAAAAAGATAATATTTTTCTCTTAGCCTAAAATGGGTTTTCAGTGCGTTCCAGGGTGTTTGCATGCATTTTTTATGCGTTTGCATGCGTTCCGCAGCAGGAAAAATAGGGCTTGCTGCAGTTTTTTTACATGCTCTGGAACTGATCGCTGCGGTGTGAACTAGAGCCCAAAATACCATTGGAATACATTGGACGCAGTTTTGATCCGTTCTGTAACTGTTCTGCAACTGCTCCGCGCTTGGTGTGAACTAGCCCTAAAAGTGTTTTGTTATATCTGTTCAACTAGTGTAACATATACCTGCTGAGCCTGCTACAAATCCAGTGAGTTCCTAACTTCCTGTGCTCTCTGCCTATGATGCATTGAAATATCAAGAAGTGTTATTAACCCTGCCTAGTTCACCTCTGAGTTACAGAACACCTCCCCCTGTGTTATAGATCACCAAATTAAAAAATTGGTTTAAAAAAAAGGAAAATAATGCAGCGACCACATCTAAGGATCGGTAGGCTGCAATATATTACATTTCTGTTTAATATCCATCTATCTATCTATCTATCTATCTATCTATCTATCTATCTATCTATCTATCTATCTATCTATCTATCTATCTATCTACGGTGCAGCATACAAGTACACACCACAGTCTCTTTCATCTGAGTTATCTTCACAGTCATCATCATGGTCACAGAGCCAGCGGCTGGGAATACAGTGCAGATTATCACATCGGAATTCACTTTCTGTGCACTCACGGGGACCTGCAAGAAGTTTATGAAACAGAATATGTGAATAACATGTACTGCCACATGCACTGCATTTCCCTCACCCACTGCGGGAAAGGCTATACAAGAGAAACTTAGAGAAAGCATTTTTATATAGAGGTTAATTAATTTACAAATCACATTGGTTCTGCGATACATATAGTGGCAGCCACGTGTGCACTGGTAAGGGGAGGGGATTATTGTTGAGGAGGGAGCTTCAAACATCACAAAAATGCATAAAACTTCTAATTGAACCAATATTTCAAGGAATATCTTACTGCAGTTGCGCTCATCAGATCCGTCCCCGCAATCATTATCACCATCACACTTCCAACGCAGAGGAATACAACGATGATTTTCACAGCGAAAATCTCCCAGTGGATCACATGTTCTTTGTTCTGCAAATTCCAAACATTCATGGTTAGGATTTGCTGGCCCCACCACCATAATGATTAAACAAGTATTTTGTTAAGCCTTAAATGGTTTAATGATCATTGGCATACAGCCTCTGCTCAGTCAATATTATAAGACTTCACTGTAAGGGAAACCACTGAACTTTCTTCATATGTATAAACCAATAACTCTGGATAACAAACTGACAGCATAATTACACTTTATTTCAGTATTAATACAGAATCTGAAGCTCGGGCTGCATTGGACCACATCTCCATAATACACTTGTATACATAGGCAGCAGACTTATCATACTTTCTGAGAACTTTGGGTGATTTTCTGTAAATTAGTTTTTGGGTGAATTTATAGTGTAGGGTAAATTACACATTTTCAAATCTTTCCTGACCACTTATGACAAGGTACATCTTCTGAGAGAGAGAGGCTAGACAGCCAGGAGAGAGAGCCAGAAGAATGAGCTAGTAAGACAGCCAGGAGAGAGAGTGAGGAGAGAGCGAGGAGAGACAGCCAGTAGAGAGAGGAGAGACAGCCAGGAGAGAGAGCAAGGAGAGGCAGACAGGAAAGAAAGCAAGGAGAGACAGCCAAGAGAGAGAGCCAGGAGTATGAGCAATGAGAGACAGCCAGGAGAGAGAGTGAGGAGAGACAGCCAGGACAGAGAGTGTGGGGAGAGAAAGGGGAGAGAGAGACAGAAAGTAAGTAGGGATAGGGAGCAACACATCTTATATTTCAGAATCCGTGTTTGACATGACAACACATCTTTACATCCTCAGCAAAGGAGAGAAGACTTGAAAGAGGTTGTATCTCGCAGTGATTTTAATCTTTCACGTATTCACATAGCATACCATCCAGAACCAGGTTTGTTATTCATCAAATACATATCGGAATATTTACAAGAGCCGCAACCAATCCCGCGCATTAAAGAAAATATTTAGTATATTTAATTGCTGCACCTTTTATCTGAAAGTTGGGATGTCCTCACTTCTGCGATTTCATACTCAGCCCAGAGGTAGACCCCCATTCTTATGCATTCTGCATGTGATTGGCCGCCTCTCCTCACTCTCGCTAATTAGGCAACTGCTTGCTCATTGCTGGGGCCCCACAAACAGTTGCCTAATATGCCTGATTAGAGGTGCTTCTGCCTGATTGTGTTCATCCACGCTGGCCCAGATTCCGGGTAGGCCGGGCCTATTTTCAGTGGTGGGCCTGGAGCTGGCGCTCTAGTAGCCCCTATGTTAATCCAGCCCTGAGCAATCCCTGTGGGGAGCGGTGACTGACAGGGAAGAACTCAGGCAGGGCTAACTACATTGCTTAGGATTTTAATGCAGACACAGCTCACTACAGAAAGTGAGGAACTCAATGCATTTCTTGGAGTCTCAATGGGTGCCCTTCTTTACTTGCAAATATACTAGTTTTATTTTCCAGATAAAAAAAACTTAAAATGTGCTTGTGTATTCAACCCCTTAGCTTAGCTCCAGCATCCCCTGAAGCTCCATTAAATCCAGGGCTCATTTAAACAGACTGATGGGACTCTGTTTACATTTGTAAAGCCGGCGGCCAGCTTTAGAATAGAAGCGATTCTAGCTACTCAGCTGTCGCCAGATCGCTTCTACGAGCACCCCGCCCGACACCCCCGCCATGTTTCCCGGGCTCCGCTGCCCCTCCTAAGGGCCCATCTCTGGTGTCAGTGGGAAGCTGGGGAGGAGAGCGGCGATTGTCCATTCATCGATCTCCTCCCGCACTATGAGACCAGGAGTGATGCAGATTACATTACTTCCGGTCCCTGGGCTGTCAGTGCTGGGCTTCTGAAACCCAGCAATAAACTACTGAAGTGCTATCTGCACTTCAATAGCTTATTTAAAGTGTAAAGGTGATACTAGGGGTCTTTTGGACTGCCAATATGCTATCACATGTGGGTCTTGTAAGCCCCTCTATGTGACAGCAATTAAAGTTAAAAAAAAAACAACCAATTTAAAAAAAAAAAATTATATTATTATTATATTAAAAATAATATTAAATGAAACGACGACTGTGCTGCACATGTTGGGTATCGTCGCACATGTCAGAGCAATACTTCTAGGGCCAATATTTATGCGTAACTCTAAACTGATGACCTGTAGGGGCTTTTAAATTGTCGTCTATGGACTTTTTGTCGCAGTTTTATGTAGACAAACAGTGTTTAACCTGGGCATGCTGGATATCTATTTACTCGTTGTAACCTCATCTTTAATTTTTCATAAACAAAATGGGTATTTTATTGTGTTTTGGGGCTTTGAGTGCATTTTTCACTAAATTATGGGGTTTGATAAGCAGTTGCGCTAATATCATGCAACATAAAAATGTGCAACTGCCACCATTTCATTTTACAGGGTCTTTGCTTTTATAAAATATATAATGTTTGGGGGTTTGAAGTAATTTTCAGCCCTAAAATGTGGATTATAACATGGGTGCAAAAAATAGAAAAAAGGCCTCGGTCATGAAGGGGTTAATATGCACGTATTCTGTAGCAATAGCTAACTTACCACAATCTTGCTCATCAGAGTTATCCCGGCAGTCATCATAACCATTGCACACAGCCCACAGTGGGATACAGCGGTAGTTTGTCTTGCAATCAAAATCGGTGTGATTGTCGCATCGGTATGCAGGGCCCACTAGTAAAAAGATGTTAGAAAGGCATTAACATTTCTAAATGTTACACATGTATAAATATATTTTTAAACTACTAAGTAGCCAAGTTCTGTCCTTTCTCCCCTCTACCACCGGCCATTTCTAAGGATCCAGGACTAGCAAACAATGATGACAATGGATGACGTGCTTACACAGTTCCTTATAATAAAGTAATAATGAAGTATTCTATATGTAGATTGCTGACTGAATTAATTTAAGAGCATCAATGTTAACAAGACCAGAACTCACATTAAAATTTTAGCGGATAGGTTTTTGCCAGCCTTTTGATTTCTCTAGACATAATTACATCTGAAAAGTCAAAAATAGACTCTCAGAAGAAGTATGCTAAAGAGGCACTTTGAATGACAATAAAAAAAAGTCAAACAAAAGATTTAGTCTATGCAAAGGATAGATAAAATTAAGAGGTTTTATTCCTCCGCAATTTTTCTGAAAAAGGGGAGATTTTCATAATATTTTACTGCATTAAAGTCAATAGGGGAAGCAAAATGGTGCTATCCTAAACCTGTTCTTTAGCCTCATTATTTAATTTTTTTATAAACTACCCACAAAATACCCCAAAGCAACCCGCGCCCTCTGAAGAGAAAAAAGATCTAAATAACAAATCAGTTTTTCCAAAATCACTCCTCTTATCCCCAGATAATAAATGACCCAATTTTTGGACAAAGTAGGTTAAGATCTAATGTGTTCACAAAGACCTAGCATATAGGTGCAGACATCTTTCAAAACAAATACATAATTGTGTGTGAATATCAAATAAGCACAATGGAAGATGTGGTCATATAACGACCAGATCATCCGTACATACATACCGTATATATAAATGTATATATATATCATATATCTACACCTTATATTTGCACAATATTGGATCAGAATAATTCAGGATTGGTCAGATTTGACTTTATACATGCATAGTTAAAATTCAGGTCACAAGAACCCAGTCATGAGCCAAGTTAGGCAGCCTGAACTTTCTGTGTATGGCCACTCTAAATAGATGAGGGCCTTCAGGATCTTTCTTACTGCATTCCTGGATAGGTTCATCAGAGTGATCTCCACAGTCATCATCTACGTCACATTTCCAGCTCTGAGGGATGCAGCGGCCGTTGTTACATTTAAACTGCCCTGGATTGCAGGTTCTGGTTGCACAATGGGAGCTGTCCTCATCTGAGTTGTCCCCGCAGTCATCCTCGCTATCACACTGCCAGGCCTCAGGGATACAACGCTTGTTAGCACATTGCCACTGATGATCTTCACACTGGTGATTAGCTGTAGGAAGCATACTACATACATTAAACTGATATGGATAACCAAAGTATAATTACTGAAGCAATGTATAAAATGTCTAGTAAAGAAGATGTACAATGAGAGCCATTACGTTTTAACATATTGATACAGCAAATTCCATACTAATTTGTGAAAAGTCATGAGCAACCATTCAGGTACAAACCACCTATTATTCATAATAGGGCCAGTGTCTATAACAGATTTATTTTCCTGGAGACAGTTTACATTTTCCCTCGCTCTGCAACAGCTCCATTACTTCAATTGTAACCTCCATCCAGTGTTAGTCACATGTGTAAAGGCGCTAGCACCTGGTCGCATAATCTTGGCTGAACGGTAAGATCAGCCAATCTGAACCTTGATCTCCCCCACTCAGCAGAGGTGAAAAGTCCAGTATGTGAGCCATCCCCCGTAAATGTTTGAGGCACATCATTTTTCCATCCCAAAAAGACTGTTAAACTGCTACAAAGGAAAAGGCATACTGTATAAGGGGGTCAAAATAACACCATTTTGGTTTACATACCACAGAGTATTGGATCTTCATCAGAGTTATCTGGGCAGTCTTGATGAATGTTACACAAAAAGTGAGAACTTGTACAGTTTCCATCATTGCACTGGAACTGTCCTATGCGGCAGTACCGATGAGGACACGAAGCGGACTCATCTGAGCCATCCCGGCAATCTCGCTGACCATCACACTTCCACCAAATAGGGATACATCTGAAACGTAAAACTATAATGTGAGTTTCTTTGTATGTCTTTAAGATACTGGCAGACATGCATTATAGAGAACAACATTAGACAGAGAGGGAGAATAAGAGAAATGGCAGATTATTACCCAGTTCTACCCACAGTATGTAAGCAGGAATGCTTACCTTTTTTCCAATTAAATTTCAGCGTCTGAAACACCAGAGTTTGGGAGTTTAAATGAAAATCTCCTATGCCTTGCAAAGAATAAATAGAAGAAGCTTCCACTGATTGATAGAATGCAAGCTTTTTTCTGTTTTAGATCTGCTGAGCTAGGTCAAGTTGGGGAGGGGTGGCCACACACACAGGAAAAAAATGTAAATTGTGGACATTTATATTCACGGGGAAAATGTAAAAAACCTGTTTTCACAGAAATGTTTGTAATTTGTACAAGATTATAATGGGGTCCCTGCAGTGCTTACATCTGAGTATCCTGGAAGTACAGCAGGAGCTGTACTAATCCTGGCATCTAAACAAGCATATTTGCAGGAGGTAGAAGCCAGGGAAGGATGGTTGCTTTCGAGGCAATAAAATGCTTTACTTTAACCCTGGTAAGGTAATGGTGCCGAGAGCTGGGCTCTAAATTAAGTTGCTTTTTTAACTTTGTTATTCCCAAAAAGTACACAGAACAAAGGATTATGTTCTCAATAAATCAGAAATTTAGCATGACCAAGAATCAACAAGGCAACCTACCGCTCACTGTCAGCACACAGGAACTGAGTACTGGAGCATGATGGGAGACAGCGCACTATATTTCCAAACGACATCGCCACAAAGTTGTCTGGACATTCACAGGTATATCCCTGTCCTCCTTCCTTAATGAGACACAGGTGAGAACAGCCGCCATTGTTTCTGCCGCATGGATTATTCACTAAAAGAGAAGGCCATTTCAATTCACTTTAACTATAATGTATTCAAAAGACAAAAAAAAATCTGACATATAAATCAATGAGCGAAATAATTTTATGTGAAATAAATGACTCTCAGAACCCAAGACTAGAAATGCTGCTGGACACAAGCAACATTAAAATACCATCTGCTTTATTAATCTTCATTACCCTGCATTTAATAGTAACAAAGGTAAGAGAATAATTAAAAGAAGACTGAAATGTTTGTGTGACCGGCTTTGTAATCTGCTTATTCAATTACTGTTTCATATAGCTGAATACAATTTTTAGGAATATGTTTGATCCTATGTGAGCCTACATGAATTTAGATATTTGCCCAGATCCTTCTGAACATAACAGACTGTAAAGTCAAATTACAACACATATAGTCATCTTAACAAATGCAAACAATTAAATATTTGCTAATTCCTTCAATGAATGAGGAGATCCCAGATCTACGGCAAGTTACCTAAAATAGGTGCAATTTTTCAGCGCATGAACAGTGATTGGATTATTCCCTTTTCATTCATTGGTTCTAATCCCTGCAACCAACTTTGCTGACTGTTGTCACCTGTGAACCCTCACTCTTCTTCCTTTATAACCCCAGTATTACACAATATTACCAAGCTTACTCTAAATGCTTAACTGTCATCTAATTTCTGTGTACACTCGGAGACAGGTTTATAATGACCAGTTTGCTTTTAAACCATATATTGTGAGGCTGTGGCTGGCAGGATTGTGAACGGTGTATGTGTATCAACTAGATATTTCTCCCTCTACATCGTAAGGGGCTCCAGAGTTGATGACTGATATGGAGAAAGCAAACTTGTTGTTTTCTCTGAATCTTAATCAATGCTGTTCTGTGCTCTAATCCCTAGAACCGTGTCTCTCCAAGAGAAACCATTATATGAGCAATAAACAAATGATGTAAGAAAATACAATATCATAACCAAACTTGTTAAAAGGGCTGTACTTACTAATAGGTTGCCTGTACGGATGATACACATGTATATCAAAGGGTCTATGGGTTGTATTGGCCAGCATGGTTCTTCCCGACCCATCATACTTGTTTCCTTTCTCCACTGTTCTGGTGTTCCAGTCAGTCCAGTATATTGTATCTTCAAACACAGTGATTGCAAAAGGGTGTGGCAGTGTCCCATCGTATACTGCATGCCGGTGTTGACCATCCAGATCAGAAAATCTGCAGGATAGTAAGAGAGAAACACTACTGAGGCTAACATCTAACCCACACAGACCTGCTCATTCAAACTCCTGGCTGCAAAAACCAGGTACCAACGTATTATACAGGCAACTTAATCTGTTTAAGTGTCCTCAAAGTAGATATTGACCCTAGAATCATCCTATGAACATTAAACAGCCATACAGCAAATGTACCTTGATAAATGGATAGCACAATGTTTGGCATCTTTCTGCACTCAGGTCTTCCAGCAATCAGTACTGAAAACTACTAACCATTTACGAGTGACACCTTGTAACTCATGGGGGTTGATTTACTAACCTTATAAACACGCCACGAACAAGTATACACCTCTGTAGTGTGTTCCCTCCCAGCATGATCTATTAGTGGAATCTAGACACCTTTGTAGTGTGTACACACCCAGCAGGTGTGTTGTGCAAAGCCCTGCATGAATTGCAAGGTGATGTTCTGTAAATTAGCTCTACATTGTGCTGCTTGCGTGGTAAATGCATGAGCTAACCATTTTTGTCTAAACTGTGAAGCAGCATTATATATGCATCATGTGCATGATTTTTCCATATATGGCATTAGTGGAAATATGCTTTTAGAGACTTTTTGGTTGATAAATACGTTTTGCTGTGTAAAAAATCTCCTCTGTGTCCTGATGCTCTCAAAGACATAGACAGCATGATTTACATGGTGTCGGTTGTAAATAGCCAGCAGTTTCAAATGCTGATTGCTAGACAACCGCAGTGGGGATAGCCAAAAGTCAAACATTGTGCTATGCATTTATCAAGGTACATGTGTTATATGACTGTTTAATGTTCTTTAAGTATTCCTAGGGTGAACTTTCACTTTAAAGAGTTGTAAATATAGTGAAGGTGCCACACCAATGATAGTAGAGTCCAAGACCATTTGTTTCTTTACTTCATATCAGAGCAAATGCAATGCACTTGAGGGTTTCAACACTCCTCTTTTATTAGGGCTACAACATAAACAGGAAATAATAAAATAAAAAAAACATAGATAAGCTGATTCTATGTTTTCTTATTTGTGTATTGTAGCCCTAATGAAGGGGGAGTTTTGGAGCCCACAAAGAGTGTTGGCTGTTTTATCCCATGTTGCTCTAACATCAGTAATTATCTTGGACTCTTCTACCATTGATTTGGTGCTCTCAATACATTCTCAATTTATGTATTCTTTCCTATATGCTTGGTTCACATCAATGGGAAACTTTATGAGTTATTTGACATCTAAGTGTCTATTCTACAATGCAAATACAGAATTAATGGGTCCTCAAAATGGATTATAATTGTACTGAATACCAAAGGGCATCCTGCATTGTTGTGTGTTTGCACACATTAAGCAGGCCCATTCAAATGAATGGCAAATGCATCTCCACAAATCTTCACCATCAATTATCTAAATATTATAAGTTTCTCCATCATTTTCTACTAGGGTTGCACAGATACCAAGTACAGTACTCGGTACAAGTACGAGTACTTGTACCGATACTTTTGAGCTCCAAGACTAGACTAGAGAAAAATGTAAAAATTAGGAGTCAGCTGTCATTTGTAAGGAGCACACGGAGCTCCTGTGATTTGTACTTCTCTGTTTTAATGTACGATTTTGTTTTTATAAATATAAATAAAGGGATGCACAGATACCAGTTTTGCGAGTACTGGTACTTGCTGAGTACTTACAAGTACGAGTACTGATACATTTTTGTTTATTATCATCACAGTTTTTCTAAAACAATACAGACTAATGATTTCAGGACAGTGGTGGAGGGCCAGAGCCAGGTCCCAGCTGCCACCGCTGCAACCTTTGTAGTTCTCATGAAAATGCCACTGGTACTTGAAAAGTATCTGTGCATCCCTATTTTCTACAATGACTAAATAAAAAACATGCATATAAAACCTGCACACGAAAAAGCACAAAAACACACATACTGTAAATACACACACAAATACATAAAGAAAAGTTGCATGTTACATCATATGCATAAGAGGGAAAGAGCCTTGTGCTTGGAGGCTTCAGTGGCAAGATATCCACATTAAAGCTCCCAACTTCATCCAACTGCTGAATTACAAAAGCAGTATGAAATATACTTTAAGGGAGAATATATAATGATGGGAATAAATAATTGGTACTGCAAACTTTGGGACTCAATGTCTTTGTAGAAGAGACCAGAGACAAAACTACTACAAGGAAACCTTATCACTGGATTGTTCAAAATGTAAGAATGCAAGTTAAATACCAGAGTTAAATGACAGTTTGTAGGTGCTGTTAAAGCTATGAACAAACATTGCACCTCAGTGCTCAGTATTAGTCATTTGTTTACCCCTTTCACTATCCAATCATCGCTAAAAATATCAGAATAAGAACACGTGTAAGTGGAACTTTATTGTTGTGTTATAAGTACTTACAAACCCACCAGCTTTAATTTATTTAACTTGCTGGTAGTTCCCAGTACCCTGGCAAAACCATGGGGAGACCTGGTTCCTGATCGGGGACACATCCTTTTTAGGCACAAGTTCCTTACCACCCACGAGATATTATGTAGGGGTAGCTTTATCCTTATGAAGGAAGACATTTGTGACTAATGTTAAAATTGATACTACGTACTATTGTTTCTTTGAATGTGGACGCTGATCCAGGAAACATGTCACAAAACATGTCAGGAACTTTAAAATTTACACAGACTGATGCACTCAATTGTGGCAAATAAAACCACATATGTGAATTATGTAATATGTATCATATCTAAGTTATGATCTACATGGATGAATTAGTATGAAAGTTCTCCCTTTTAGTGGGACATTAACTGTTGGAAAATGCATTTTATTGCATTTTTCAGGAAATAAATGTCTCATTAATGGTAATACTCAGACCAGCTGGTTCGCTAGAGAAAATCTGCCAATGCATGGCCAATCTAACAATGACAAATAAGTCAACATGTTTGACAATGTCAGAATTAGTGATGCCATTGACTGTATATGTTGTATGAACAGTTACCGAGTTGCTTTATTCTTCTATGTACGTACTCAATGTAGTTCAAGTGGGCATCGGCCCAGTAGAGCTTGTCAGTGGTGTAATCTATTGTGAGTCCATTGGGCCATTCTAGCTTAGTGGATATAATAACGGTTTTGTTCTTGCCATCCATCCCAACCCTGCCAATATATGGCTTGTCTCCCCAGTCCGTCCAGTAAACATGCCTGCCAAAAAAAAAGAACATTTTACATCAATTTTATATATTATTAAAATACTCAAGGATAATTTCACACAAGACAATAGATTCTGGCTTGTAGATACAAGGAGAGAGAGTCCATACCTCCCCTGCAAAAGTGTCCATGGCAAAACAGACACCTAAACATCACAGCACCGCTATTAGACATGTGCAATTCGTTTTGTTCAGAATTGAAATTCAGCTGAATTTCTGTATATTTGGACATTCGAATGCATCTAAATTTCCGAATGAAAGAAATAACGTATTTGAATTTTTGATAAGGAAAATTCAGAACGAACCGAAATCTTTTCAGAATGTCATTTGGAATGGATTTATGTTGTTAAACGTTAAAATAATGTAAAAAACAAAACAGCGTGGAGAACCCTCCCCAATTTATACTAGACCCTTTGGATCTAGTAGGAATTTTAGGAGGAACCCCAACGTTAAAAACAAGCAAAAAAAAGTCCATCATGGCTGATGTGGATCTACATCACTGGATGATGTGATTGACCTTGGAATTACATCAATGGTCTTTTTTTTTTTATAATTGACATCAAAAACTGTGTTGCGTTTTGTTTTTTCAAATAAAGCCTTTTTTATGGTGTTGTGTGTTTATTTCCTTTTTTTTTTTACTGTATTTGGTGAAAGAGTAGGGGTAACAACTACCCCTTACTCATTCATGAGGGGGCAGCATCTAGGTGCCCCCTTTATGAAAGGGGGCACCCAGATTCCTATAGGCCCATCTTCCTGCAGCTCCCACAACCACCAGGCCAAGGTTGTGGGGAAGAGGCCCTTGCATCAACAATGCAGCCCCCCCATGTTGAGGGCATGTGACCTGGCATGGTGCAGGAGGTGGGAGGAGTTGGGGGGGGGGGGACCCCACACTTTTTTTAAATTGTTTCTGTGGACTGTCAAAAGTAAAAAATAAAAAAATAAACATTTAATGTCACTTTGCTGCAACGAATTTTCATTCGTAAATATTGCTTAAATCATCCAAAATGAATGGAAATTTCAGATTCGGACAAATCCAAATACTGAAACAAATTGACTTTCTGACCCGAATCCTGAAAAACAAAATAACAAAAAATCTGAAACTAAGCAAATCGAACAGAAACTCATTTTTAGCCAGCTTACATGTCTAACCGATATATGGTATAAGTGGCAGTGTCGATTTGAAAAGTCACATGATGAAAAATTTATTGCCAATACTTCCACATGAAAAATAGCCACACCAGTTTTCTAGAACTAAAACCTTCAAAAAATTACTTTTTGGGGCAGATGAGCAATGGAATTGAGAAATACTGCCCTTGCAATTATATCTAATAAAGTATGATTGCAGAACAGTTTGGACAATATTCTGACAGAATAGTATCAAATACAGAGAATTATTCAGTCGGAAGCTGATTGATCACTACAGCTAACAAGGACTGCTCTTAAGGGACATTTATTAATGAAGTCCATAATTTTCTTTGTATGATTTCTTCATTCATTATTCACTTATCTGCAATCTCTACATTGTTAGTAGACAATCAAAGCCACAGATGGGAAATAAAAAAAAAACAATAAAACACAGTCAAGTCACTAATAAAAACAAATGAAATGTTTATGCCACTAGCTCAGGCATTAGCTGAGGTTTTTTTTAAATGAAGACAGGAAAAGATGGTACATCTATCAACATGTGACTATATAATGTAATAAATAATCCTGTTCTGGCATAAATCCAAGTCACTTGCTCAAACGTAATGAGAAATTATGAGTAATGATCGTCAAGAGGAAATTCAGCCGCTGCAGCATTAATGGATGAGCGCTTTAAGAAAGACACCTGGTTTTCTGAACACAGGGAAATGTTTAGTAGATATTACCTTTCAGGAAATTTAAAATCCCAGGCTACAGAGAAGAATGGAATAATGAGCTTGTTTTTGCCATTTTAAGAAATAAAGGACCATTTTATTTTAAAGAATAATATCATACCCTTTCTTTGGATGCACCACGATGGCTCTTGGGTACTGAAAGCAGAAGGTGTTATTTGCATCTATACAACGGTCCACCAGTCGTTTCCTAAACCTTCCATCTAGCTCGGCCACACTAAGGCAATCCTTAAAAGCGTCCACCCAGTACAACTTCCTACAATCCACAACACAATAAAAATGATACGTGAGATACGTGTTGAATAATAATAATAATAATAAACATAAAAATAAATCCAACCACTCCCTGCAAACACCAAACCTTTACCTGATATGGTGCAATGGCAACATACTGATTGTACCATAAGTGAATCTGTTCCCAAACTATGCACACTAAAGTATTTTATATTCTGAACACACAGTAAAGGCACTTTAAAGTGACACTAAACTCAGGCAAGTAAGTTTTGGCTGACAGCTCTTAGTGGTTGCCATTATGTCTTTAAGGGATTGCATACTGTTTCAATGATTTTAAAGCAATACTGAACCGAGGAGTTAAATATTAAAAATGCACTCAAGTACCTTAACTATTAACAAAAATGTATCTTTTTTGTGTTTTTCCCTTTTAAAATAGGAAAAGAGATTGAGAACACAAAGTCATCAATCTCTTTTTCTCTATCCCCTGTTATCACTGAACAGGAATCCTCTATGAGTGTTCCTGTGCATTGATAACTTGAGAACATAGTGTATTTACTATAACTACAACTATGAATGAACATGAGGTGATGCAGATCACTCCCATTCATTCATAATTGAGGATATAGTAAACATACCATATCCTCAATTATCTACAAACACTCAGAGATTACTGATCACTGAGTGTTTGTACCCGCTCTCCTCTCTGACACGCTATCACAGGAGGTGCAGGGAGGAGAGCTCAGCCTCCTGCGACAGCACGGGCTGTCTCAGCCCCCACACCGCTCTGCCGGCCTGTGATAGGAGGCTGAGTGGTGTGGGAGGAGAGACGCTGGCCGCTCACAGCGCTCTCTTCCCGCAGCGCTTGGCCGGCTGTCACACTTTCTCTTTCACTGCTCTGTGTCACAGCGGGGAGGAAAGAAAGCAGGGATGCACCGATGTATCGGCAGGAAAATGGCACTTTTGGCTTTTAGCCAAAAGTGCCATTTTCAGCCGATATCTTTTGGCGGCCGATATATCAGTGCATCCCTAATGCTGACACTGTCCTTCCCTCTGGAGGGTGGCTACTTTTGTTCCCCATGGTACCTGCGGGTGTTGTAAAGTAGTCACCGCTCCAAGCTCACTCTCGTGATGGACTATAACTTCGAAACAAATTAGTAAAGTAAATGTGAGATTGTAGTCCATCACGGGAGCAAGCTCCAGAAGAAGACAGCGTCAGCACAAGTTCAGAGAGGATTTGAGGATCTGGGCACAGGGGCACTTTAAACAAGATTGCTGGCAAGCACGCAGTGGACAGATGAGATGCTTCGTGTGTATATGGTTTATTGAGGCAAAACTTTTTGTTGCCTACAACGTTCCATATTAGGCCGCAGGATGTAAGCAAACCAAGAGTGAGGTGCAATTAGTATTCTGCATCCTCTTGATATTAGCAAATACTGTTTGCATAAAACTCAGTAAGATCCTAAATTACCGTTAATCACAGTTCTGTCTTTTATGTTTATTGTAACAAAGGCTGTCGACATTCAATTAGGAAAATAAGTAATAGGGTTGGTGTTTGGTGTGATAAAAGAAAGAAACGGAAAAAAGGAAAGTATAGTGTATTTCAAATGAGTCACTATTATAGTGTTTACCAAATCATTTTTTATATGACTTTCATGTTCGCTCTAACTTATTTTTGTTATTATAGTTAATGCAGAGATCGGTAGATTAGTCACTAGAGGCAATTACCATCACTCATAAATGCTGAGATATCAGCCCCACAGGGAGTGCATTGTTTTTAATGAGTTGCCTGGCTTCTATTATGAGAAGGAGCACTAAAGCTGAACCACTGCATTACAAAGCAGGAAGTAGAACCTATATCTGTATTGAGTTACTACAACACTTTCTTACCTGCCAACCCAATCAACTGCTAAGCCTTCTCCACTTGGAATGTCATTGTTAATAATTGTCTCTTTGTTGGTTCCATTGAGGAACATTCTCTCAATAACTCGCCTTCCAACATCAACCCAATAGAGCCTTTGTTCTACTCGATCGAAGTCTAGAGCCACCACATTGCTCAGGCCTTGCAGGATAAGTGAGTAATACTGTCCATCCACGGTCAGGTTCCTCAAGTAATAGCGGTTGCTGATTATCAGGTAGGGGGTGATGTTGCTGTTTTGACGACAGCTTCTGCCATCAGGTTCCCGGATATAACCTGGAGCACATTTACAGATGTAGGAGCCGGCAGTGTTCTCACAGATCTGGCTGCATACGGCAGGGGATTCCGTGCACTCATCTATATCATCACAAGTCCGCTTATCAGACATGAGTCTGTATCCGGGCCGACAAGAGCAGAAGAAACTGGTCTGTGTATCTGTACAGTTGTGGTCACAGCCGCTGATTGAGGGATCAGTACACTCATTGATGCCTATGCAGAAAGGCAAACAGATAAAACAAGATGAGTTATTTTAAACTGGTACTTCAGACAATCACTGCATCACCATGCATGTAAACACCTGTCACTGCCTGGCTATGATGTGTGGCAGAGGGGTATGAATCATGATACTGGCTTAATAATTGACAGAGTTACAGATCCTTGGGAAGGTTAAACAGTTCACATATACATACTGTCCTTCAACTTTGTATTAGCTCCTTGTTCAGAGTTCTGTCAATGATTTTCAACACAATACATTGTGATATGTGGCTTGGTTCATTTAAGTGTTTGTATAGTGAACCTTTTTACATTTTTGACAGATTAGGGAGGGCATTTGAACCCCTAAACTTCTGTCATATATTAACTGCTGCCTGTGTCCTGTCTATGTATTCTGGTGACTGTTGCCACAAGGACACAAAAGGATGGGAGATCCAAAATTGTGATCAGAGCAATAATACATATCAAAGTCAACTTATCTTCTGATGTGCTGCTGACATTGATCAGTTAGATTTTCACAACATAAGCACAACAGAGCTCAAAAACTTAATCTGATGCAGCAGGACCTATAAAGGGTTTGCCCATAACAACCACCTGGTTCCTAAACTTGAAGGGAATCTGTGCTTTGCCCATGCAGCTTCTCATTAACACAGAGTGTTATATAGCTCCTGTCCTTTTAGGAAAGCCTTATGTAAGCTATGAGTCCCTGCAGTCTTATCTTACACAGGGCTATGGCTCCCACACATTGAAAAGAACAGCACCTCTTACTATATATTTTTTTTATTGTTTATGGTCTCTATACAAGCACATAGTGAAAGGCTAGTGCTTTTGTACAGGCCACAGGATTACGATGTGAACGGACCATTTATTCACAAGGGTCATTGTACTTTCAGCAATAAATAATAAAGTTCTCGAATTTGGCTAAGCCTGAAGGACTATGTGGAATTTAGCAGTTGCTCCATACTAAAGCCTGCTGATTAATATACAAAACATCCCACGCACCACATCCTTTCTCATCACTGTTATCCAAGCAGTCATCTATCCGGTTGCAGACTTTGACAGCTTCAATACAGTGGCCATTGTCACATTTAAAGTAGTGTGGTGCACAGGTTGGCTCTGGAGTGCGGCATAGGTGTTCCAGTTCATCGGACTCGTCTCCACAATCATTGTCCCCATCGCAGACATAGGCCCTGGTGATACAACGGCCATTCTGACAGGTGAACTGGTGCTGCTGACAGGGTGGATAGGTGCATCCTCTTTCATCGCTGTTATCTCCACAGTCATTGCGTCTGTCACACCTGGAGGATCAAGCCGGTTAGAGGAGATATTAGACAGTATGTTCTATTCTTTGTATATGGCTTGTCTGTTTGTAGCGCACACCAGGTCAATTAAGTAAGTAGACACAGAAATATTCATAGGTAACAAACTGCATTTGCTACTCAGTATATTTCAATGGTATGTCATCCATGAGTGTACCAATAGTAACTTTTATTTTGCTACATGGAGGCTGACATCACTTATTTCACATTTTGCAAATTCTGGTGGCATAGTCATCATAACTATTATTCTAAGGAAGGTAAGCAAAAGTGGCCCTCCAATTTCTCTTTACAGTGGACCTAAAGTCTAAAAGTAAATATTGGCCTGTCTTATGGGAGGCTCCCACTACATAGCCAAAAATACAATATAAATAATGTAAAAACAGGTATTATGTGTTTGGATCTTCAGCACCTCCCAGTCACAATGTATATAGGCCTTCCAGATGCATCCTGGGAGACTGCAGTCATCATACTCTTTCCACTGAATCTGTCCCATGCAGCCGGAGGGATCAGTCTCCCAAGATGCAATATGTGATTAGGAAATTTATTTTTGTGATTTTGCAGGGCTACCTGTGGAACTTTTAGTCTTTAGGTCTGCTTAAATAGCGTGCACCTAAAGATACTTACAGGCAACTTAAAGAGGAACTGAACTCTGGAAGCTGTGAAATAATAAAGGCACGCAGAGGGCAAATGACTAGTCACCAGTATTGATTGTGGTCTCCGTGCAGCTGACTTTTCACCATTACTGACTTTTCATGCCTTTTCCTGCACTGTATCTCTGCGTGAAATCGGCTATCCTGGTAGGGACAGGGTTTAGCTTCCTCATTTGAGAGCCTCCCTCAAGGAGAACAGTGAACAGCACCATCGTGACATCACCAACTATCACTCATAATCTCCTGAGACTAGCAGTCAGAGGCAGCAGTGCTTTAGATTTCACACTGCAGATGTACGGTGATGAGGTTTATCACAATTTTTAATTAGGAATTGTACAAAAGGCAGGGTCAGCCATGTTATATAGTAAAGTAATAAACAGGCTAGATTTCTTTTTTTCCTGAAAGTTTATTTTAAAATCCTTTTGCAAGACAAATGGAAATCCACAACTTCCCTGGTATCCTTTCTTGCAGTAGCACAATTTCTCTGTAAAAAACATAGTACCAAACAGTACATGCATTTGTACTATAAACACATTGATGTTGTATGTGCACTAATTTGGATGTTTAACTCCTCACTAAAATGTCCAGACCTTTTTTACATTTGCCATTATTATGTAACCAGGACGGTCAATGATCTGGTGGCCTTATGGTCAGATAAAGTGGTGGAATCTTATGCTATATGCTCATTTGAGTTCAATATAGTGGATGAATATGTAACAAACCTGAAGCTGCTTCTGATGCAGAGCCCATTACTGCAAGATAATTCACTGCTAGAACAAGATCTCCTCGTACAATTCTGATGTTCATCATAGGCATCAGAGCAATCAGCATCGCCATCACAGACCCACGACTGCGGAATACACCTTCTCTCAGGAGGTCTGTTGTTGATACAGGTGAACTCTGTTGGGGCGCAGCTGCGGTTGGCTGTCAAAAATAGGATATAGTAAAACATTTATAGCATATTGAATCCCCCAGAAAGAGAGACAAATAGAGGGGAGGGGATGGCGAGACTTCCCTAAAGAGAAAAAGTGGATGAGACTGCCCTGTAGAAAAAATAAAAAAAGACTGCCCTGGAAAGAAATATTGGATGAGACTACACTGGTAAAGGAGAGGAAGAGGCTGTCTTACAAAAAAAGACACTGGCTTGCCTTCTAACCTGCATTGCTGTGCAGGGAAACATTCAGTTCTTCTTTGTGCCAGGGTTGTCTGTTAAACCTAAATCAATTCATCACTGCACCCAGACTAGCCTGAGAAAGAAAGAGCAAGACTCCATGCATAGCATTGCAGACCACTAATACCCACTAAACCACTAATAATTATTAAAGCAGTTTTAGCCAGTTTCTCCCATATTCATCTGACTCTAGACCCCTACCCACATTCCCAAAGCAGCAGTTCTCTGCTTTCTATGGGAATTATAGTAGCATAGTACAGCTTTGTTTTGAGAGTAAACAGCAGCTAATGCACTGTGTATTTTAACAGCGTTTGCTTCCATTCTGTGCTGTGCTGTTAAGTCCCAGTAATCTGTACACCAATGAGGTTGGCCAATGCTGGTCCCTGGGGTGTGAGGACACATGCTCTTAGCCCCACTGATGATGATGTCAGTGCCCCGTAAGTAGCAGGAGGATAAATCCTACAGAGGTCAGAGGCAATTACATACACACAACTGAGAGTTTACAGTCCAGCTCCAGGGTAGAGGGGGTCCAGAATGGGAATCAGGCTGTGCTAAAGTATAACCTTTGTACTTTTGATCTATGTAATAAGATGACTAGTTCACTTTGAACGAGACCTAGTAAGATTACAGCAAAGAAGAGATATACCAGGGACATGGAGATTCGATCCCTGAAACTGAATACAGGCAAGATTTGTAGAATAGACAGAATCATTTTGATTACTTAGCTATTGCTTTATTCTCCAAAAATTACAATTATCCTAAATCTGTGGGAAGATCATGGTCCTAATCAGTGACAGCACTGGAGTGAGTAATAGACATATAGTATATACTGTACTGGGGTCTTACCACAGTTATGTCTCTGGTCCTCATCACTCATATCGCCACAGTCATTATCACCATCGCAAACCCATGTTGCTGGGATACAGCGGGTATCATCGCACCTGAACTGGTCACTTGAACATGTCCGCACATGAGCCACTGCAATAAATGAATACAGTTGTCGATTGTTAAACAAAGAACGAGACATATAAAATATTTCCTAATGTTATCTATGCAGCAAGACATTCTTTGGCAGGAAAATTCTCTGCCGAATGTAGAACAACAAAGCCAGTATCTTCCCTGCTTCATACCAGCTCACTGCTGATAAGAACACACTAATCCCTTAGTAGACATTCTCCTCCACTATTACAGGCAGAATGCATACAAATGTATCTCTGTTTTATGCAGCATACATACAAGGAGCTGGATGGCCAGTAATAGGGACCAGATAGGATAATTCTATTAAAATGATCTCAGTATCTGAAAAACATTGTAGACAGCCTAAAACATTGAGAGGAAAGCAGGCAACCATTTTACAAGTTACCCTATAACTAGCTAGCAGCTATATATGATATGATGTAACCATGTCAGATACATACACCACCTAAAAGATCAGTCCACTCAAAAATTATATTTTAGGGGTAGGTAAATCCTGGTGGGCTGAGTCAGCCTTTGGCCTTTCATATGTGCTGGATACTCCAACAGCAATATTTCCTTGTAGTAATATCTGAGTCAGCCTATGGCTTTCTATATGTCTTTTATACTCCAACAGTGAGATCTCCTTGCCATAATATCTGATCTGACATATTTCTGTCCAACTGGAAGTTTTAGGTGTTCTCACTTCTCCCTGATACAGTACATGATATATACAAGAGCCTAGATAATTTAACTCTCCAGGATCTAACACAAATAAAAAATATCTGATTTAGGTGAACTGATCTGTCATGACCCTGTTTGCCAAATGTACAATATGACACACTAGCATGGATAGGCAAGTGACTGACTTCTCAAAATATGGCTGTAGCTTACCTCTAAAATTGCCTCAGAGCCCCCTGAACTGCCTATGCTATTAATAATGCTATTATTAAGGCTGTGCTGGTGCTCAAGTGACCTATTAAGAGGTCAAGGCATTTCTATGTAGGACATGGAAGAGAGATGCTTATACAACCTGGGTGATTTGGGGATTTCCCAGGGTGCACCAGAGTTGCATTTTAAGAAGCTTTGAGTCATGACAGATTTGACCTAATGAAGTTCTCCTGAAAGGTGCTCTAACACTTATAAATGTACAAACTGCATAGAACTTTAAAAGTATAAAAAATCAATGGGTGATGCTGAAGGTTTAAGCTGCCAAATATTTTCATGTATTCTCTAAAACTACTTCGAACCATGTGAGAACAAACAAAATAAAATCTCAGTGTCCGAGCCATGAAGGGAGCTTCTATCATTCAGCCAATGAACCGGAGGAGTTTCGGAACGGAAATATTTGAATGGTATGCAAGTTGTCAGAAACTGGGTTTGTGCAAATTGTGTATTAGCCCATCTCTATGTATCCATATGTGACACATGTTCATCTGAAATGTGCAAGCACTTACCACAAGATGCCGGTTCATCTGAGCCATCTGCGCAGTCTACTCCCCGATCACAATACCAATGGCCGGGAATACATCGCCCGGAGGCACAGCGGAATTCACTCTCTGTACATGTCAGTGTAGCTGGAAAATAGTTTAGAATGTATTGTTATTTCTATGTCTCAAAATAAGTTCCAACTATAATATTAAAAAAAAAAAAACTTTAAGTGGTCCTAGCAAAAGATATACTTGTCCTTGTTTAGTGTATGTAGTTGAGTAACATGTAATTCTAAAACCTGAAGGTATTTATTAGGGATGCAAATTGAATTTTTAGACCGAAACAAAAAATTTAAAATCTGTCAAGCCGAAAACAAAAACTAAATTTTTTTCCAATCTTTTTAAAAATGTTTAATTTGATTTTGTATTATATATTTATTTCACTTTACTGTCGGGGGCTTTGATATTTCCCTTTTAAAATAGAAAAAGAGATTGAGGACACAGAGTCCTAAATCTCTTATTCTGCAGCCCCTGCTATGAATGAACAGGAAGCCCCTATACTGAGTGCTCCTGGCCATTCATAAACTGTGTTTATAGGATCAGTTACCATATCCACAATCATGAATGAACAGGAATTGATGTAGAGCAATTCCTGTTCATTCATAACTGGGGACACAGTAAGCATACTATGTCCTCAGTTATTTACAAACACTTAGCGATCACTTCTGATCGCTGAGCGCTTGTACTCCACTCTCCATCAGCACCACAGGAGAGCTCAGCCTCCTGTGACAGCTGACAGCTCTCTCCTCCCACTCCGCTCGCCATCCTGAGCTTTCTCCCCACACGCCCTGCTTGGCCTCCTGCAAGCTTCTCTCCTCTCTGCTTGGCCCTAGTCTGTGTACCCTCAGATGCCCGCTGCTCTGCCCCACCTGTGTCGGCAGGGACAGCGGGGATAAGAGAGCCCAGCGGGAAAGAGAGCAGCTAGGGATGCACTGATTTTTTTACAGCATTTTCGGACAAAATTTCGGTGCATCTCTAGTATTTTTTACCTCTCACAGAGATTACAGTACTCCCTCTGACATTGATTTCATCTGCTTTTCTCTCCAGAGCCATCTTTGTTCAGACATCATCTTAATTTAGCATCTACTTCCAGGGCTGAGATGCTGGCTCAGAGATGACGCAATCATATAAATAATGGTTTATAATGGCAGTTGTTGAATGTGTTAACAAATATCTGACACAGATCAACCCTTACAGCAGCCTTTCACCTTGTGACTTGCTGCAAAGTCATAAAGTTGCAGTCTCATCACTGGAGAGGAAACTGAAGAAATGCTTCCTGCTGCCTGTAGTAGATTGATCGGGCTAGGCTTGACGAGTTCAATGGCTACTTTTAATGATAAAAGGCAGAGCTTTTGTAAAATGTTATACTGTTGTATATTGTGACTTGAAAGGAGTTTATTCATAAAGACATGTAAAGCTACTGAGAGGTCTACTTTAAAATGGGGCAGCATGGTGGCTCAGTGGTTAGCACATCTGTCTTGTAGCAGTGATGTACTCAGCTCGAATCCAGGTTCAGTCAGGACACATCTGTATGGCGTGTGCAAGCTCTCCTTGTACTTGTGATGGTTTCCAAACCCACACAAAGCCATACTGGTAGGTTAATTGGCTGCTGTCTAAATTTGTCTTTGTGTAGGTGGGATAGAGGCCTTAGGGTGTAAGCTCATTAAGGGCAGGGACTGATGGGAACAAATAGTATGTAAAGTGCTGTTTAAATTGATGGTGCTATGTAAGTACATATAATAAATAAAAACAATGCGCTGTTCATGTTATTGCTAACCAAGAAACATTACAGCTATGTTAAAGCTTAGGATGCCTCTTTCTTTTTATAGTTTTTATGTACATGTGAGCAACCATCTTTGATCGTCTATAATGTGAGCTGTATGTCTTGCTTAGTAATGAAGTCTGTATTATTATTATTATACAGGATTTATATAGTGTCAACAGTTTTTGCAGCACTTTAGAACATATGGGAAGACAGTACAATTACAATACAATACCATACAAAAGGATTAGAGGACCCTGCTCGTGAGAGCTTACAATCACAGAACCTTACTGTGCATTTCTCTCAATGGTGGTCTGTCAGCCCGCTAGACTTATTCAAGCATTATACCCTTTAGGTAGCTTATCCAGTAGCTGATTCTAATTGTGTTTAGCAAGAGTGATAGCCCTATGTGCCTGGAATGTAGACAGCCACTGGAGAAAATTTTTATAGCCTTTATATGAAATATGATCATGAGAAAAAAATGGAAATGCATGCATAATCTGAAAGTCACATCACAATGACTTTCGGGTAAACTTCCCAATGATATTGAACGGAAAACACAGCTGACATTCTTTGAAATTCTTTGATTAAGACATTAGCCACTTTAGTACTGCAGTATACCACGTGCCTATATCTCAACACTGCCAAACCTGTACTCTTAGCTGAGGGTTTCAAGTATCCTGTTGCTGTGCAGAACTGTTAACCACCTTAAGTTGTTTAGTACAGCTTTCTCTCTTAAAAGGTCAATTTTAAAAAAAAAAATACACAGCAATCCTTTTCTCCCCTCATACCAGAGTAGCAGGTGTAATCCTGGACTTTGATCTCGCCTTCTGATCCCACATCCGGTCACTGTACAAATCTTGATGACTTCACTTCCATAACATTTCCACAATATGTTCCTTCTTAACCAATGGCACCGCCTAGATCCTTATTCACTCTCTAGTTATCTCTTTCCTTGACTATTGCACGTCCCACCTCATTGGTCTACCTCTACATAGACTATTCCCCCTTCACTCTATCATGGTTGCTGTTACCAGACTCATACACCTAACCAACCATTCAGTGGCACCACCTCCCACCCAACAACAAAAATACTAACAACATCATACAAAGCCATCCACAACTTTGCCCTCGGCTACATCCCTCAGCTACATCAACAACATCTTCTCAAAATTTGACCCAAACTGTCCTCTCTGCTCCTCTCAAGACCTCCTGCTTTCTAGCTCCCTCCTCAACTCCTCCTATGTTCCCCCTTAACCCTTAAGGAGTTCTCCAGAGCCTCTCCAATCTCTGCCCAGATATCTCCTACTCAGTCCACCTTTAGGCCATCCCTGAAAACTCTTCTTCATGAAAGCCTATCCTACCTCTACCTAATAATTGAACTTTTACCTACTCCATCAGTATATCGTCACACAAGTTTTATCTTTTGAATCACTTGCCCCTCCCTTTTAAATTGTAAGCTCTCACAAGCAGAGCCCTCCTAGTCCTCTTGTATTGAAAATGGTTCATAGCTGTACTGTCTCCCTGTATTTTGTAAAGTGCTGTGCGAGCTGTTGACTCTATATAAAACCTACAGAATATACTAATAATAGTCTATATTATTAGATTTTTTTATGGTGAACAGCATTAGCTTTAGCACTGAGAAACATTAACTACTTCTCTACAGGTGTTGTGTATTCCTTTGTGGACAAAGAAGAGGCTGCTGTTGGATGAATTGCATGTTGTGTTACTAGTTTGCTGACCAGAAGCAGAGAAGGGCTTAATTTACAGTCCCCAAAGATTGTGGAGCAAAGAGAGCAGGGGTTGGCAAACTCCAGCCCTCCAGCTGTGGTGCAAATACAAATCCCATGAGGCATTGCAAGACTTTGACAGCCGCAGGCAATACTCTCAGAGGCAGATGCATGATGGAATTTGTAGTTTCAACACAGATGGAGGGTCAGAGTATGCCTACCCCTGATCTAAAATATAGGTCAATGGATACTCATAATGACAATTTATTTACTGGTTTCGTGTTTGTCCCTTGAGTGCTCTTAGCATTTCCAATCACTAACATTGCAGAAACATTTATGACACTAATTCTGGCTTTATTGCTTCCTCCACTCTAAAGTCAGCTGTAAAGCTCCGTTGTTCTAGCAGTGATTAGTAATCTGATTAAACAGGAAAGCATTTACCGCAGTGAGTGGGGCTTTCATCGCTCATATCTCCACAGTCATTATCCCCATCACAAAGATAAGTTCGAGGAATGCAAATGTTAGTGCTCTGACATTTGGTGTATCCAGATTGACATGTGCGATCAGCTATAAAAGAGAACAAAGAAAGAGTGCTGAAAAATATTTCAATTGGGCCAAATTATCCACAGGCAAAATGAACCCTTGTTTGTTTTAAAACCCACTTTATTGCTTTATAGTTTTTAAATAAAAAGTCGGTATGCTATTGAAATTTAGAACAAAAATGTGTGGATTTCTCTTTGAAGGGCTAAGGTTACTTTTCTGACCATGTTTCATGTTACACCCATATTTGGGGTATAACAAATATGGTCAGATCGCAGCCCCACCACCCCCCAACTTACCTGAATTGTGGGGTTCTTCTCCCTGCATTCATTTGGTGCAGTTGTGCGTGGCTCTGTCCACACAGACACATGAACCATTCACAGCTACTATGGCAGGATCTGTCAATGGACAAACTACATTCCCATCAGCTACAACGAGACTTGTAGTTCTCAATGGCATACAAGTGCTGTGACATCACTAGCCTTGTGGTTCATTCATACTTCCTCCAGTCTATGTTACTCGATGCTGCCGTATGGACAGAAGGAGGAGTCTGCAGGAGCCAGAGCATTGCATCCACAATAGACTGATCCGCTGATCATGGTTGTAACGCTTTACTGGCTCCTATACAAAAAGCATAATAATAATAAAATCACATTTTTTTCTTTAATGAAGAAGTGTGCATTTATTATTTTTGAAGGTAGAATCTTCCAGGTGCACATGTTTTAAATGACAGTGATTTATTCACCACAAGTGACATCAGTGAACGTGACATTCACTGCTTTATAAATGTGCCCCAAAGTGTATCTAAGTCCCCATTCACACCTAGGCATTTTGTTGTTTAAAGCTAAGCGTTCCAAACACACAAGACAAGGAATCCCATTCATTTCTATGGCCCCTGTTCACATCTGAGTGTTTTGTCATGAGCAGAAAAACGCCTGTCACTGGAAAAAGTACATGAGACTACAGCGCTTTATGGTCTCATAGACTCCAATTGAAAACATAGTGCGACAAAATGTTCAGGTGTGATCAGGGGCCACATAAATTAATGGGATTCCTTGTATTGAGCAGTTTGTTGAGCTTAGCTTTGAGCAACAATATGCAGGTGTGAACAGAGCCTTAAACTAATAGGGTCATTCAATAAGCTGCCGGAGGCAGCCGAGTGAATAACCAAGCCAAAGTGAAGTGAGGCGAACAACGTTTGGCTATTCACTTCTGGCTTGTACGGCTGATTTTAGCTGTACATCGGCTGCCTTCAGCTACACTTCGGTCAGCCGAACATGCTTTGCATGTTAGGCTGGGCCGAAGTACAGAAGGACTTCGACTGGATTGGCTGAATCGAAGCTCCGGCAGCTCACTCGCTGCAATTCACCCCTATTCACATAGGGGCTGAATGGCAGTAAATGAATAGCTGCATTCGGCTCGGCTATTCTGCTCTGTACCTCCATGGTACCGAGCAGAATAGGAAATCATTGAAAATATATTTTTTTAAAAAAGCTTGCATTAAATTTAAAAAATGTAAATAAATAGTAAAATTAAAAAATAAATATTTTCAAAAAAATGAATAATAATAATTAAAAAAACAATTGAGTGGAGCTAGCAGTGACAGCTAGATCCGTCCAACTGTTCCTATTGGCCAACACCTGCTAGAGTCTTCTAGCAGGCCCCGGCCAATGAATAACAACTGGGCGGTGCCCCCTGTGATGTCATTGCCGAGTCCGCCCAGTAGTTATTGTTTAATGACAGATCAGCGTCCCTCGGTCATTTGGGGATGCTGATCTGTCATTACAACTGGATGGAGCCGATCCACCCACCTGTCACTAGCGGGGTTTAAGGCAGGCCGTTTGCCCAGCTTCAGCTGTCACTTAGGCTCAGTCAAGCCAAAGCATATGCTTTCCGCTCGGCCGCCTTCGGCTGCTGTACGGCTATAGTGAATAGCCCGCACAGCAGCCCTTCAGGTCGACTGAACCGAAGGGCTCCGGCGGGTGAAGTGAGCCGAAGGATCAGCCGAAGCCACGGCTGTATCCTTCGGCTCCTTCGTGAATAACCCCTAAGTGTTCCAAACACTCAAGGCAAGGAATCCTATTCATTTCTATGGCCCAAAACACTCAGGTGTGATCAGGGGCCATAGAAATTATTGGGATTCCTTGTCTTGAGCAGTTTGTTGAGCTTAGCTTTGAACAACAAAATGCCTAGGTGTGAATGGAGCCTTAAACTAAAACTTTCTTTTTAATTTTGGAGAGAGTGGTCTAGAGTTAGAATCCAGAATTTATTGCTGTCTTTGTCCTTCTCTATTTGACCTGGTGACTATTATCACCGAGATAGAAAGTGAAGGAAAATACAAAAAATGTGAGTTGTCACCAGAGCAGGAAAAGAGGGGAAATCTTCCTATAGGGACACCTGTGATGGTGATAGTGTCTAAGAGTGGAATGTCACCTTGGAGAGATTTACTCTCACTTCCTGTGTTGTAAAAAGGACAGGAAGTGAAGGGCAGTCTCCAAAATGAGACATAAATTGGAAAAAAAATTGACAGGGGATTTACTCATTACGACATATTCACATGGTGCTGGGCATTTATTATGTATTCATTCAGAAGGATGTAGAAATAAATCTCTGAAAAGACTGTTCACATGAAACAAAGTTCCACTCTGATGGGAATGCAGAAAGCTCTAAACATATAACAGTTGCTCCAGACCAAATGGTAAAGGGCATATATGGACAAAAACTAAAAATGAATATATATTTCTATATTGAATTTCCATACGTTCAATTCCACTCCTAGTAACCACATCCATCTAGAAGTATGTAAACTTACTTATATAAATGTCTATAGGATGCGCTTCCTCATTGTACTGACACACTTTCACTCATACCTGTGAATATGCACTTCCTTGTGTCACCACTGTCACAGAGCCTGCCTTCTGAACTACAACTCAACATCTGGACAACATAACATTGTCATTGGTTACTGGAAGCAATGCATGATGGGATATGTTGTCTTGAGAAATTTAGATTTTAGCACATCAAGCAACAGGAAAAGTAATGCAAAGCACTCTGGGAATCCCAGAAGTTGGTAAAAGTGATGGGCAGACTGAAGGCAGCACTCACTACATAAAAGGGATTTTTTATAAATAAGCTTTGATTGCATTATGGAAAACAACTCTACTATGTATTCCTATTACAATGCTAATGTTATAACAGGAGAGGATATGCTGGGACTTTAAAACTCCTTTGTATGGTCACATAAAACAGCCAACACTTTTCAGGGGTCAGCAAAATCCCCCCTTCATCAGGGCTCCAAAATAAACATAATGAATAGAGGGTAAAGGGATTTATAGCTGTTCATCTACGTTATATACACTTTTATATATTACATATTACAGTATATTTACGATGATTTAACCCTAATCTACTACGTTTTGGCTTTCTACATCCTTAACATCTGTTTTATGAACATATTTGACTTACGGCAGTTTCTCTCGTCTGATGTGCCATTGTCATAGCAGTTATTCACTCCATTGCATACATAGGCGCGGGAGATGCACCTTCCATTATTACAGGAAAATTCAGTGTTCGGGTCACAGGTCCTGAAAAGACATCCAGCCTCATCGCTGTTATCACCACAGTCATTGTAATGGTCACAGCGGTAGTGATAGGGAACGCACTTTCCGTTGCCACACGTGAACGCTGTCGGTGAGCAGGTATGAAAGGCTGCCAACATAAAACACAAAAATCCAACTGAGGATAAAGACATGATACTGTGCAAATTATACAGCGGGCAGCTTTTACAACGGGTACCATACCTGCTAGAGCAAATACAGCTGCAAAACGGACTGCATGCAGAATAAAACAATCATTATTATGAGTAAAATATAGAAACTGCAAGTTTTTACACTTTATACTCAAAACTGATACATAGGGAAAGCATAGGGAAAGGATAGGTAACCTCAAGTACTGATTAAACTACAGATCCCATCATGCATCTGCCTTTAGAGTCTTGCAATGCCTCATGGGACTTGTAGTTAAACAATAGCTAGAATGCTGAGGTTGCCTACCTCTGGCATAAGGCAAGGGTTGCAATATTTTTTGAGAATGACTGTGCGTACATTAGGCTAGACATGGCATAGTAGTTTTTCATTGCTCATACAAAGGGGCCTCTTAGTTTTCCAAGTTTTTTATTGCATCTGGAAGTCCTGCCTGTGGCAGCCAGGGTATTGCAATGCCTTATGGGATTTGTAGTTTCAACATGTCTGGAAGGTCGAAGTGTGTCTACCCATGTTCTAGTGCCATGTGCCTCCATATTGACTGTATATTATCAAGGCATCACAACATGGATAGTTTTACAGGCAAGTATGTTATGTTCAGCCACCATTACAGTAAGAGGGTTTCAGCATCCTTCCTAAATACTTACTTCCTAAACTCGTAAAAATAAAGGCAGCACCTATCTCTCTTAGCTTGATGAAGTTTGATGAAGATTGAGGAAGCAACACCACTGAGCCCTTACTCTGCTTCTCTCTGGCACAATGTTCAATATCAACACAGCAAAGCTTGACTGGATGAACGTCCCTCTCCTGTTGCCTCTTCTTGTGTGTGTGCAGTTCTTGGCTATATTCACAAATATCTGATACAGACCAGTCCATGTGGCAGTTTCTGTGACTTGCTACAAAGTTACAAGGGTTGCAGTCTGATCACTGGGGAGAGAAGTCCCAGACTGAGTGCTGCTGTATAGGAAATGATCGGAGGTATTCTGAAAGGCAATGCATACGCTAGTTGTCTTCAGAAATATATTTTTTCTCAATGAATACAAATCTGCATTACTCATTTTTCTTTACATCTGCTTAGACTGCAACTGGGTCAACTTGATAGACATATGTTTGTTTTAAACCTATGTAACTATAAAGTAACACTAACCTCAGGGGGTTAAACCTTAAAAATGCATTCAAGTAACTTAACAATTAAAAAAATTTTTAACCGATTAATCGAACTTAATAATCGGCTAACTAATCGATTTTGAAAATAATCGTTAGCTGCAGCTCTAGTTATAAAGTAGCCACAGATACCAAGCTCACTCCCGTAATGGACTACAATCTCACTTTTAGGTTACTAATTTGTATTGGGATTGTAGTCTATCACGGGAGTGAGCTGGCACAGTGGGTACTTTATTACACACACGGGGTCCATGGAGAACAAAAGTAGCCCCCCTCCAGAAGGAAGGACAGTGTCAGCACCAGTTCAGAAATTATTTGAGGATCTACAGCCGAGTGATACACAAATAAGATACATTTTGTTTAATAGTTAAGGTACTTGAATGCATTTTCAAGATATAAATCCTGAGATTAGTATCACTTAATCTGTAACAATCTTTATTATATTGTCTCAGTAGATGCTTCTTGTGCCACAGTCAGTCCAGTGCTGGTCATAAAGTGTACAATTAAACAACACAACAGTTGGATTAAAAGAATGAAGTCTGTCATTTTCTTGTTGTTTTCAGATGATTAGTTATGCTGTGTGTCTAGTCAGGAAACAAGTGAACAAGTAGCAATGTTTTACTCATACCGCATACACGTTCCAATTCATCGCTGCCATCCCTGCAGTCATTATCATTGTCACATTTCCACCTCTCTGGGATGCAACGGCCATTAAGACACGTGAACTGCCCACTCTGGCACCTTGTGGCATTGTCTACAATGCAGTCTTTGTTATTGTTGGCCAAATACCAACTGCCAGTTGATGGGCATTGACATTCTGCTCCATTAGGACCTGTTGGAAAGAAAAAAACACTATGACTTCATTTTGTAAATGGTTGGTTTGGGGTAGTGCACTAACCACACTCTTATTTGCCTAATTAAAGCTGAACTGAAAGCTGTGCAATGTGAAAGTGCATTGCTGTGCACTGCAATGTGTTGTTATAATGCACTGCAGTGCTTTCTTTTTTCTACTTTTTTCTTCTATATTAATTCTATGTGCTGCATAAAATTGTGCTGCTTTTTTTCATTATTACATGTATTTATATAGCGCTGACAACTTACGCAGCGCTTTACATACTGCACATTCACATCAGTCCCTGCCATCAATGAGCTTACAATCTGAGGTCCCTATCGCACATGCATACAGGGCCAATTTAGGCAGGAGCCAAATAACCTTCCAGCATGACTTTGGAGTGTGGGAGGAAACCCACACAAGCACAGTGAGAACATGCAAACTCAAAGATAGTGTCCTGAATGGGATTTGGAGCAGGGACTCCCAGTGCTGCAGAGTGAAGTGCTAACCACTCAGCCACTGTACTGCCCATTGCAATGCACACCAGTGCAGGGCATTGGTGCGATCAGGCCTTAGTCCACTGCACTTGAACTGCATTGTGCAACGCTGGCCAACGCAGTCCAACAAGGCTGGTATGAAAAGCCCTTTAGTTAGAGCATTCAGATAACACTCAAAGTGTCAAAGGTCAAGTTACAAAGCATCACTCTTTTTTCAGTAAAGTGAAATCTGATTGACTTCTATAGATAGCTGCACTTTGCCTTTTTTTAAATTTTATTCTGCTTTATGAAATAAGTTATGTTACATAGTACAAAAGAATCTTGACCATAAACCTATTCAAAAACAAATGCCATACTAACATATTACTACACAAAACTGCACTACAGCTGCATGCTGGTTTGCAATCAAAACAATGTTTGTAGACTTACAAACATTGTTTTGATAAAATAATCCCATATAAAATAAATACATACTAAGATATTGCTAGTTCAAATAATGAATTTACAAACTACATGTTCATGGCAAAGACCTAAGGTATACTGGTGCTTTTCCCATGCAGGGTAAATTTAATGCCCACCCTGCAGCTGCCTATACTTACCTTCACTTCACTCTGTGCTGTTCCCATTGCCCACTGGGATAAGAAGAATTCCTGTGTAAGATTTAATGTGATCCTGCTCTAAACTTACAAGTAATGGCAAGGCCAATTAAACAAACCCGTAGTTGAAATGTAACTGCTCTGATCCATTAGCGATATAAAGGTGAGAGAACTAAAGTGGTTAAGCCATTGTGCTGCCAATGAAGACTGACAAAAAAGTTACTCTCATACAGGGCCGGTGCAAGGATTTTTGCCAACTCAGGCGAAGGTGCATTTTGACCCGCCCCTCCCCACCCCCCCGCACGCACGCACGCACGCACGCACACACACACCACTCCAACATCCCCATACAGCATACATTATATCTGTGCTCCATTAAGCTTTAATGGCTATGATGCTTAAAGTGATCGTTTAACTTATTTATCTTTTACAGAGAAAGATAGCAAAAAACTATTTGTGGTTTTTTAAAGTGCACAAATCCCAGCAATAATACATTATATAAAACGCAATTCAGAATACAGATTTGTGGGAAGTTCACGGACGTATCGGGCCGTTTCCGGGAAATACAGGCTGCTGCGTGTGATTTGTAGGCAGCAGCCTGTTCTTCTCTATGGGAGGACGCGGCCGTATGCTCAACTGAACTGCACATTTGCACGGGTGCGGATGTCCATACTAATACGCAGACAGGATGGATCCTATCTGCATCCGAGCACGGACACCTACACCCACACGGATGTGTATGGGCCAACGCTAAGCAGTGTGAATGAGGCCTTAGTGTTGCAGGGAAGCCGGGGTCTCAGATGGGCTGTAAAGGATCTCTAATGGGCTCTGCAGGGTGTCAGGCTGAGACCACCATAGACCCTGCACATCCCACCATAGATCTTGCACTGCCCCCCTGAGTCCCTGCAAACTCCACCAGAGACCCCCCCAGAGCCCACCATAGACCTTGCACAGAGACTCTAAGGTGGGCTGTGCAGGATATATGATGGGCTGTGGAGGGTGCCTTTCCGTGCACACATGCTGTTCCTCTTACCTGCAGCTCCACAGCCTGCTTTCAGGACATGCCTCTTCTTCCTCCAGCCACCGAAGCATCTTGCTGGAGCCTCCGCTGGCCGGGGCCGCGTCTCCCATGGTCCCATCTTCTGTGCCCCATATCATCCTGAGTGTCGATGTTATCCTGTCTTCATGTCATCCTGTGTCTCCATGCCATCCTGTGCCCCCATGTCACCCTGTGCCCCCATGTCATCCTGTGTCTTCGCTGCCAGTGCCAGGTCCCATTAGCGGCGAACTTTCCGGGTGGAGGAGAAGAGAAAACAGACAACCGAAGCGGCTGAAGTCCCCCCCGTGCTCCGGGCGGCTCCCGAGTCCCTTAACATGTCGCTGTCGCCTCCAGGATGACACCGCCGTTGCTCCACCTCCTGCACCCCTCGCTCCTTCACATGCAGCTGAGCGGCCAGGGGAACTAGGGGCGGGGCCACTTACGTCACTCACTGACGTAGCCAAGGACGAGACAGACTGAGACTATCACTGAGACTGCACAGGTCAGCGCCGCTGCGGCCGGCGGGGACTCGTCCTTCAGATGCCGCCCGCAGCGGCAGCCCACACTGGTCTCGATCGGACGGCCGGAGCCGGACTTATGCCGGGCGGCCAACTGGCAATTTTCGGCCCTGTTCCCTGGCGCCGTAAGGCAAGTGCCCATGTTGCCTTGCGCTAGCGCCGGCCCTGCTCTCATACTACTCAAGCAGTTTTAAATCATTCAAGCAGTTTAGCATAAATATCCCCAACACATAGATCAGATCACTCAACTTGTACATCCTCTGTTCCATGTATGACTCATGGGGGGTGATTTACTAACCTAAACACACGCACGCACCAGGTGCGTGTGATTTTCACACAGCAAAACGTATTTATCAATCAAAAAGTCTCTAAAAGCATATTTCCACTAATGCCATATATGGAAAAATCATGCACATGATGCATATATAATGCTTCTTCACAGTTTAGACAAAAATGGTTAACTCATGCATTTACATTCCTGCATTCATCAACGCAAGCAACACAACATAGAGCTAATCTACACAACATCACCTTGCAATTCATGCAGGGCTTTGCACAACACACCTGCTGGGTGTGTACACACTGCAAAGGTGTTTAGATTCCACCCATAGATCATGCTGGGAGGGAACACACTACAGAGGTGTATACATGTTCGTGGTGTGTTTATAAGGTTAGTAAATCAACCCCATGATCTCTCTGCCCTCAGAGATAAAAAAAATTGTTTAATATATCACATCTCATCCAGTCACTAGCGATGATGAAACCTGTACTGTATGGCAATACAACTTTTCATACTCCAAAGAGTCAGTTTATCATCAAAACATGTTTGTATGTTTGTTTTGTGCAACAATCAGTTATTGAGTATGGAAATACTTTGGCCTTCGGTTAAGACCAGATTGGGTCATAGCATTCATAAGTTTCTGGCTTGCTTTGATATTACTGGCTACTGAATGCCCTGGCTATATAGCATACCTGGAGCACAGATGTGACTGCAGCCACCATTGAATTGATCACATGGACTGGCACATTGCTGCTGCTTGCTTTTAGCCAAGATGTGAATATCCATGGGACGCTGAGGAAGGTTCTGCACCATAATAATCTGATCTGACCCATCATGTTTATTGGCCCGGTAGATGCTTCTTGTGTTCCAGTCAGTCCAGTAAATGTGCTGGTCATAGAGTGTCATAGCAAACGGATAAATGGCTGTGCCAACCACAACTTCTCGGTTTGCACCTGTTAAAGAGCATCGTTCTATTTTCTGTCTGTTAAGGGAAAAATATATATATTTGAGGGTTTTTTTTTTATATTAGACTACACATATAGACTACATGAGAAAATATGCAACATGTACGAGCTTAGAAAGCGACTGAAGACAGGATTGGTATTGTGCACATTGCCTTTATTAAACAATAGTAACCAAGCTGATGTTATATTTCAAGTTTTCTGACAAAAGTTATTGTTCTATGGATTCTACGCATTTTATACATCCCCAATTCTCCTTATGCTGCCTTACTAAATAATTTGAATACTGTATATTCTCTCCAGATATTGTCATAAATTAACTACAAAAAGTGATACTGTTTTATAAGGACCTGTAAGACCTAAGTCAGCTGTGGAAGTTAACTCTGTCAGATAGAGATCCACTTGGTAGACTGCTAGCTAGAAAGAGAAGCATTGGTACTGGATTACACTACTATTCTATAGTAAACATTTAATTAGAGAATTGTGTAGGCGACCAGTGGCAGCCTCCCTTTACATCTGATGAAAGGTTTTAAAGGGCTTTCACTGTTTGCCATGGCTGTGCTCACTGGAATTTATAACATGTCTGATGAAATATGTGATCCCTTCCCCTAATCTGAAAAAGGGGATACAAGAACAATAGCTAAGGTTACTTACGTAGACAATAATGAAGTAAAACTTGAGTTTTACTTGACATTTCTCAATAATTACTTATTTGGTATTATAGTATAAAAAGTTGTTACATACTTTGTGATACAACTCATTAGGTGCAATAAAATCAGAAAGAGAATGGGTTAAGACATAATATAACGTTAGATAGAGCCCTGTGAGAGGTGATAGTACATACAAACTTGCATCAGCCCAGTAAATCCTCTCCTCTTCGTAATCCAAGGTCAGTCCATTCGGCCATACCACACTTGTGTTCACAATGGCTGTGCGGAAATTGCCTCCAAGGGTTGCTCGCTCTATCTTAGCGTTTGCTCCCCAATCTGTCCAGTACATGTAACTAATGCACAGAATACAGAAACTATGTTATAACATATACATTAAAAGCATTGCACTTTTGACAGTTATGAACAGAAATACAGTTAAAAAACACTAATGTTAAAAGCTCCAACTTGAGGCGCAACATTTTAATGACAATGACAAAAACTATTTTAGTAGAGAGGGGAAGGGTTAGAAGATTTGATAACATTGATATTGCTGTCTGTGATTTCCTGTCTGAGTGACAACAGGTACAGGTGTCACAAACACAAGAGGTAAGGACTCCCCAATGGCATCACAGATAGAAATAAAAGCCTGACAGAAATTTTAACTCTTCCACATTTCATCCAAGATTTAAAAAATGTCTGGAGTTAGGGCTTAAATGTGCCGGTCAGTCATTATTACTCGCAGAAATGGTCTTTCCATGTAAAGCAAGCTGCTCTAATGTTCTGTCCCTTTAGCCAGCCCATAGTGCTTTATGAATTCTTTGTCAATTATTAAATGTTTACTTGTAAAACAAAGATTGGGTTTAACAAATCAGATAGAAGACATCAGGTAACAAACTTCACTAACAGTAATAAAAAAAAAAACAAAGAAGATTGACCTAAAACCATTGTTACTAATTATAGCGCCAATAGTTTGTGCAGCACTTTACAAAATATTCAATCTAAATGTTTACAAAAAGTGAAAAACTATTAGCAGAAACTCTTCTCCATGAAAGGGATACTTGTTAGCTTAGAGACTTTAAAATACAACCCGATACCAAATAAAGGGAGATTTCACTTGGACGTGCTTTCTCTGCTAACCACTGACTGTTTCAATCTCTACAAATACCTATGGTTAACATTTGTCTTCTCCCTTTATTCAAAAGAAAGTTTACAGCATCATTACTACCAAAAGAAACTTCAGCAGAATGGAAGAGACTCACATTGTGGTGTCTATCCCTCTGGTCACGTTTTTTAGAGATCCAGAGATTTTGTGGTGGAGTGAGGGATTTAGTGAAGTGGTTCTAACACGAGAAAGCTGAGAGAGGTTTGATGCTGAGATATAAAATATGTATTTTTCTGTACCTCAGTACATAACCCTTACCCTCTACATGGGTCCAACATGATGGCTCTAGGTCGAGGTACACGAGCAATCACAGTGCGATCAGATCCATTTAATGCCATAGAGCTAATGGTCTGGTTTAGGTAGTCACTGTAGTAAATTCTTTTATGGATCCAGTCAAATGCTATCCCATCCGGAGCTCCCAAGTCTAAAAATGTAAAATATGTTGGGTTATTACTGTGCTAAAGAATGAAAAACAGGCTTTTTTGATCAAAAGAACCTATGGCTTACACAGATTAGGGACACATCCCTTACCTGAGGGCTCACTCTGCAGTTCCAAGCAGGCAAACAGCTTCTAAATACACACCTTTGTTAAGCTGTCTCTTAAGCTAACTCACAGTACTAATAAGAATAGTAATAAAAAATCCTTTATCTTGTATTAAAAATAAACTGGCACAGCAAAGATTGTGTGTATGTATATATATACACACACACATACTGTATATACTTAGCTTACCTGATGCCACTGTGGTGTGTCGATTCAATGCTGAAAGGGTAAAGTAGCGAATTTCACTTTGTCCAGCTCCTGCACTTCGAGTGTAGTATATTCTGTTATCTAGGCTGTCAAAATCCAAAGCTATTGATATCCTGGGGGAAGTGACCCTAGAGAAAGGAAGACTGTGATCCTCAGGGTTTAAGGATAGACTGTTAATGGAGCCCTCCATTGCATAGATCAAATAATCATCTGTAGAGATCACGCATCGTGTTCCATCACTGCTGAGGGCCCCAAAAGCACATCCACATTTCCGTGTCTGTGTGCCAGGCATAGCAAAGCAGAAATGTGCACAGCCCCCATTGTTCACCAGACATGGATTATTGTTGATTTCCTGGGCGGACACAGGCTGATAGCCACTATTGAACACCGTAACATCTCTGAGCAGGTTTATGTTGTCTCTAAGAACAGTTGGTTGCTCATTGTTACTAGGATCTTTACTAGCTTGAAACACTTTTTTTAAGTTCCTATCCACCCAGATGATAGTGTTTTCAAATACAGTAATCCCATAAGGAGTTGGGTAGCGGTTGCCATATCTCACAATTTGTGTATCACCGCCTTCTATTTTAACTCTTGCAATCATATCCAAAGAATCATCAACCCAATAGACATATCCATCATTGCGATCCACGGCTAAGCCTCTTGGTGTAACAATGCCCTCCGACACCAGAACTGTTCTGTTGGTGCAGTCCAGGAAAGCTCGCTCAATCTTGGGACTTTGACCATAATCTGCCCAAAAGAGGTATCGATTTTTTGGATCTACCACAATGTGCCTTGGCATGTCCACCGTAGTTTTCATTAGGATTCGGCGATAATAAGTGAAATTAAGGCGCACAACTTCGATGAATGTTTCCGTCTGAAAAGCATTGGTAAAATAAAGGTTTCCTAGGCAAAGAAAGAGAACAAGCTGAAATAGACAAATATCTTATACTGTATGACTGTACAATTAAAAAGAAAGGCAAAAATTACACATTGTCAAGACGAGTTTAAAGCTGACCTCCAGGTAAATGTAAAAGACACATGGCTTGGTATCAGTCTCTTGCTGTTCCTGTACAGCCTAACTCAAGCTGACAGAGGGAGAAGCAGCACAAGCAGCAAGTCAGTTGTACTACAGTGCAAATAATTTGCTGAAAGGGGGAGAAAGCAAAGGGACAGAGACATGAGCTTATGAGTCTGCTGCTTCTCCTTTTACTGCCTAGTCACAGGCTGAGATCCTTGAAGCATTGCTGATCTGCAGCAGATTAAAATCAGGCCTCTTCCCTGTCTGACAGAGGTAAGCGGTGCGGTAAAGCTGTGTAAATCTCAGGACTGGAAGGACAGAATGCAAATGAGTGGGCAGGTAAACAAGCTCCCTTATATGTACCTTATCACTTTCACACTTGGGTGAAAGCCCAAGTGTGAAAGTGATACTTTATTTGAACAAGGACTGCAAGAGGCTGATATCAAGCAAATTCAGGTACTTACACTGTATTTTAATTTCAATTTGAAAATACAATTAACTATTTTTTTAAGGAATACATGATGCATTAGTTTGTGTTTTTGTTTTATATCTGCCTAACAGTAAGCTGTAAAGACAGCAACATTACTGTAGAATTCTGTTCCACCTACCTGCGACCCAATCAACAGCGATGCCTCGAATTCCATTTCTCCCAATACCACCCGTGACAACATTTCTGAAGTAAGAGCCATTGGGCTTGACACGTCGGATGCCATTGTATGCAGGTGTTGTGCTGCTGAAGTCACACCAGTAAATAAAACCAGATGGCATATGGACATCTACATGGAGAGCGTTACGACCTGTGAAAAAACAAAACTGCTAATAATCTGTATATACCGTGTTTCCCCGAAAATAAGACACTGTCTTATATTTTTGGGGGGTCAAAAAAAACACACCAGGTCTTATTTTCGGGGGAGGTCTTATTTTTTTTTTTAATGTACAACAATCCAAAATTAATGCAAATCCAAATTAAATAATCCAAAATGGAAAAGTCAAGAATATGGTGCTCAGGCTAATCAGGGGTGACGTCCCTTTCCAAGAGCAATTTGGTGACCAATCGCTGGCCAGGATGAGCGAAGCGCACTTTCACTATAGATTCCTCACAGGCGGAGTGCATTTGGTATCACTCCGCCTGTGACAGGAGGCGGCACTATAGAGGAGGCATCGGCTTATGCGGCTCTGCTCCCTCCGGTGCCGCCTCGCTTCCTCTAGCGCTGGCTTCGTTGGCACCGCCGATTCTCTCCCGTGGCTCTTCAAGTTCACCCTTATGCCACCACCGGCCCTGGGAATGGTCACAACTAGGTCTTATTTTCGGGGTAGGTCTTATATTTTAGCAATTCCAAAAAATAGTACTTGGTCTTATTATCGGGGTAGGTCTTATTTTCAGGGAAACAGGGTATATCAACATTAATGAGAAATGGCTACATGAAAGTAAACTTAGCCTTTAAGTCTTTTAATTTGCACTTTAAAGGAAACTTATGCTGAAAGAAACATGGCCATGGCTGATCATCTCCACAAAATGCTTGTTGCCTGGTAGTCGTGTCAATCTAATGGTTTTACTACTTTTTCTGGAAAAACCATCTCTGTTTTTCCCTAAGCACACATTTCCTGTAAAGTTCCACACATCATGTGGCCTACCTCGACCAGCCATTGGCACCATCGCTTCGGAATGATCCGTAGTTTCCAAGCTGAACCCCTTTATTGCAGTCAACATAGACACTACAATAAATGAGTTATACGGTGTGCAGGTTCTGTTGTCAGCACTCAGGCGGAATCCAGTGGCGCAGGCACAGGAAAACTGGGCACTGGGCTTTGGCAAGCAAAACTGTTGGCAGGTGTCTGGATTATTGCTGCAGCCATTGGAATTGCCTGTTGTTTCTGAATATAAAATAAAGGACAAAAATATGTGCAACATTAAAGACAAAAAAATCCACTTTCTTTGTAAATAAAACACAATCTGTGAAGCACATGAATAAGTCACCACACAATGGACCTGACTTCTAAGTGCATGAAGGTATAATGGTCCACAAACATGTAAAGAAATGGTGTAGAGCTGCGGTGGAGGGGCCTTTGGGGCACAGTGGTGAGGATGGAGAATAGTCCTCACTTCCACTGCTATTCCGGGGATCTTTTAAGGAGAGCTCAGAAAAATTAAAACTAATTCTCTATCATGCAGGAGCTTTGGTATGTAGTATACCTACTGCCTGATGGTAACACCAAGGCAGGTAAGAAAAGCAAAGGTTCTTGGTCAATAATTATTGAATAACCAAGACTTTTAAAATACTGGTAGTACACTTGCCCAATCACTAAAGCATGCACACCAGAGCTCTCTTTTTTGTGGGTGGAAGTCAACCACAACAGTTTTAAAACTATTCACAAAAAAAGTTTTGATCAAAATAATAGTTTCAATAATCAACAGATCCAGAAATAAAATAAAGACTTCAAAAGTTTATTGACAAGCCATATGAACAGCATGCCTAAAATGTTAGCTCTGAAGGTGTTTCAGTCATGCCCCTTTCACACGGTCATTACACAGGTTAAAATAGACTGCAATATATTCCTGTGGGCAGATGTGCGTCTGCCTATATTCTCTAACTGTCGGGTCCATTTAGGTTCATTAAACCAAAAGCAAAAAGTTGTGTGCAAGTCCGCGTTTACTGGGCAGATATAAACGTACATCTGTTTAGATCCGTTTACTTATAGTGATTACATGGGTCCATTTTTCCCCATCCCAAGATAGAGACGGAACAGACAACAATGTCACATGTGTGACATCCATCCCTGTTCTGGTTTGATTCAGCATGGGATCCGTCTAGGACAGAACGGACGGCACCCATGTGAAAGGGGCCTTCCTGTTATCCAAAACTATTAAAAGTATGATAAGAACACTTTTTAATAAGGAAATAAGAATAAAAAGTAAACCCCTCAATATCATTTCAACTGATTAGAATAGGAAGAGTCCATATAACAAGAAGCTCACCGTTACTGCATTAATATATACACTGTAAATAAATTCTTTATAACAATTTGTAAATACTCACTGTCTCTGTAGTGGACACGCAGACACTTGAGCCCTGATACATTGTCTCTAATCACTACTTTGTTAGATCCTGTGGATTTGTCCACCCGCTCAATGGCTTCATAATCACGGTCCGTGTAATAAAGGAAGTTCTCAAAGACAGCTATTCCCCAGGGGTGCGAGAGGTGCTGCACTATAGTTATTCGGTTTGTGCCATCCATATTTCCTCTTTCAATCTAAAAGATCAGTTATAATTCTGTTAAATCAACAAAATCCAAACCTGAGATTCTGAAAGTTATTATGTATAACCCTATGCATTTGCCTATGACCTATGCGGGGGAAAAAAGATATGTCCATCAAGTTCACTAACTGAGCAGATGCCATGTTTCTATTCTCACAGATTTCTTTTGAATGTTTCTAGAAAATGGCTCAAAGACTTTCCAGAAGGAACAAAAGCCCAAACTGAGTAAAAAGGAAAAAGAGAGAAAAAGTAATGGTTATAAAATCTTCTTTCTTGATGAGGGAAAAAAACCTAAGAAATCATACCTCTTAGGACACTTCACTAAAACTGAGCTCTCACTTCCTGTACAGGGGACTATAGGGAGAAGCTTACTTCTCTTCTATCCGTTTAGGGTCCTCCTATTTTCAAATCATTTTACGGTTTAGGTTAAGTCTTAAAGTGTATGCAAACCCTAAAAAGAAGAGAAGACAGGAGAACAGAAGGGAAGATAGGAGGAAGGCCACCCAAAAAATTAAGCCATAACATCTAAGGATTGGTAAGCTGCCATACATTACATTTTATTCTTGTATTTATAAATACTTTAAGGGTTCAGGTAGATACATGCTAAGTAATAAAGTAAGCTGTATTGTTATAGATAAATTAGATATAAGGATACTTGGATAACAGTATTTTATTTTACCCTCTTTTGTGTTCCAAAAGTCACAGGCCTCACCTGTTGTGCCAGGTTTCAAGCACCAAAAATTATTCAAGAGCATTGCTAATTAAAATATGTAACTAAATACATAATTACCACTCCATTTCCAGTCACGGCCCAGTAAAGTTTTTGCTCAGTAATGTCAATTGTTATAAACTCCACATGGTCCAGATTGGTGGTAAATAGGATAGCTGGATTGGAGCCATCCATGTGCGCACTGGCAATTTTTGGTGGGACTCCACTTTCAGTGCCCTGATCCGTCCAGTACATCTTTCTACAAAACAAATGAGATTATTAAGAAACTACTTCGTCCAAAAAAGGTACAGTAAACCTTATAACACAACATCATAAACTGTCTAAAATATATATATTTATATATTTTTAGGAGGGCAATAAATAAAATCCTTCAAATTGGTTGACCACATGTTACGTAGTCACTTCCATGAAAGCAGACGGGGGTTTACCCTCCAGGAATATGATATTTATATAAGAGTGTAGAACAGTGGTGGTCAACTTGCTTGACATAGGGGGCCTGAAATGCAGCCCCCAACATCATGAAAAGGCCACATATAATATTCAGATAATTTAATGCTACAGATAGCTGTTGGAGACTGCAGGCAGGCAACAAGAAATGCTCAGAGACTGTGGACATCCCATTGGAGTTGTTGGAGATGGGGAACATGCTTTAGGAGATATAGACTGGATCATGTAGACATCCCACTGCAGACCTGACCGATATATCTCCATCTTCTGCTTGTGGATGATGTGGTAACTTGCGGATGGCGCCGCATGAATACAAGCAGAAGATAAGTCACCAGCACCCCAATGTGTCTTTATCTTTATTGACACGTAAATAACAAAAGTTGTAGTGATGTTTTGATGTGTCGAGACTTCACAGGGTCCCTTCATGAGGCAATGTGATGACATCGCCTGATGAAGGGACCTTACAACGTCTCGAAAAATCACAACTCTTGATATTTTGGTTTAAATGTCAATAAAGATGTTTTTGCATGAAGATACATTGGTGTGCTGGTGACTTATCCTCTGCTTATATTCATAAACTGGAGATACACTACATGAGCCTGCTTGAGATCACTACTACTATAGCCCCTTTAGAAATGAATACCTTTACATATGCACTTCCTGCAGCCCCCATAAACATGTCATATTTCTCTTAGCAAGTTATATTATAAAATATTAGAGGAAAAAACATAAAAAGAGAAAAGGGATGGAGAACACATAAAATATAGACTGTGAAAGAAATACAAAAAGTATAGACTGTATGAAAGAAACAAACCAAACCAGCAACTCTAAAGAATATTTTCTTCAGTTCCCTGGCCGGTTGGACACCAATGGTGTACAATGTAGAGCCAGCTCTGCTTTCTTAACTGCTGGCTTGGCAACTACGTCCTTATACTATGGCCTCACACTAGGCAAGCTCAGAAAAATGCAGTTCCTAATAAAAATTCACCATTTACCACACTGTGGGGTCTATTCACTAAAGGGGTGAAGAGTTTGGAGGAAGCAGGAGAAGTGAACAATCTAGGACAAAATAGCTGATTTGGAAAAATTCTCCAATTCATCTCACTTTCCACTTCAGCTATGTTGTCCTAGATTGTTCACTTCTCCTGCCTTCTCCAAACCCTTTACCCTTTTGTGAATAGACCCCATATAATGATTCTAACTTCTAATTCCCCGTCAAGGAAATAAAAAAAACAGTGCTGGTTACACTGAGAGGAATTATTTTCATTATTAAAAGAGAGGGGAAGTGTTGGACTGTCTGTCAGATTTTTGGGGAGATTTACCCTCACTTCCTGTCCTGGTGTCAGTGGTCACCAAGACAGAAAGTGAGGGGAAATCTCTCCAATAGGGACACATCACGCTCAGCGCAGTCAATGCTTTTGGATCCACAAGTGTTAGGAATGCAGCCTCCAACTGCTGCAAAATCAAGTGTGTACATAATAAAATAGGTGATAATGGAAAGCTTTGAACCATTTTTGCTGGTTTGTGGTTTTCCATAGAGCTCACCCTCTGGCTGGGTCAACAGTGATTCCCATGGGACGTCCGGCCCCAGTAGTGGTTCCATCATTAGTAATAACGGTCTTTCTATATTTTATTTCTCCACGAAGTTTTAAAACCTAAAATTTCAAAAAAGAACATACACTCATCACTTTCGAGAGCAAAATAACAAATATCTATTTTTTCAGGGATGCCAAGTGGATTCAACAACTTCTTCACTAAATGTGTTGTTAAATGTAACAATCATAATGCACTAACAGCCATATTGTCTATAACTGATCTTATCTATCCATCATGGAATATCATGGAATGTCAAGTCCAACAAACCTTAAAGAAGAACTCTGGGTAAAGGAAAAAATGACCCTCACAGTGGGGCTGCCCTCACACGGCAAGGGTTAACTGCTCATTTTGGTCTAGGGAACGGAAAAAAAGAAGATACACTCCCAATCCTCAATCCTGCGGCGGAGACCACTCACCTCTCTCCCCTTCTGCTCTTGCTGTGGAATGTTCCTCGCACCTAATGCAAGTCAATGGACAAGCATAGGATGTGATGATGTCAGTGACCCTTTGACCACCAAAGCCCAGGGAGAAGACGCTGCGGGGAGCAGTTTGGCGGCCTGGCAGGACTGGGGATGAGGTGAGTGTATCTGATTTATTTGAGCCCCCTAGACAAGACAAGCACTTAACCTCTGCAGTGCAGGGGGAGCCCCACTGCATGGGAAAGTTTTTTAAAATCCCCGAGTTCTTCTCTAAATTTAAAATTTTAGGCATGGAAAAAAGAGCTACAGAATTGTTTAGATTTGTATTTTTTAACTAACATATAACATTAGCTCTGATGAAATACTATTGTTTTGTTTCTTTTTGCCTTGTATGGTTGTTACCTCAATTGACTGAGTTGCAGGATTTGTGTAATATAAATTTCCAGAAATCCAGTCTAAGGCCAGGCCAATAGGAGTGCCCATGACAACCGCTGGAGCAAAAACGGTTCTGTTTGTCCCATCTGACTTCACTCTGTGAATTTCACCCTGGAAGCAGGAAAGAAAAACTTAAGGGGAACATCCATACTGCTGTGCAAACCTTTTCTGTTAAACAAACTTCAAGATTAACTTCAAGTAATTAGCTGAATACACATTGGTATAAAAATACATATCTGGCAAGGCATTTCTAACTCTGTGCAGCCAGTTATGAGATCAAGACCAACCTTTCTCAACCAGGGTGCCTTCTGGCTTCCTCAGCCAGCCTACCTTGAATTTTCAGTGTCATGCCTTTCTATAGTGCATGCTGCCATTACCATGTGAATGATTGACACTAAACCAGTAGAGGAGAAGGCTTCTAGTGTGAAGGGGGAACTCTGATGGCAAGGGGAAACTCTGATGTGAAGGGGAAACCCTGATGGGAAGGAGGAACTCTCATGTGAAGGAGGAACTGTGATGTGAAGGGGGAACTCTGATGTGAAGAGGGAACGACGGGAAGGGGAAACTCTGATGTGAAGGGGAAATTATGATGTGAGGAGGGCTCCTGATGGAAATGAGGGCTTCTGCTGTGAAAGGTCAACTCTAACATGAAAGGAAGAACTCTTATGTGAATGGAGAACTCTGATGTGAAGGGGAAATTCTGATGTGAGGAGGGCTCCTGATGTAAATGGGGTTGTGTGCTGTGAAAGGGTGCTTCTGATGTGAAGGAGGGCTTCTGATGTGAAGGGGGGAACTCTAATGTGAAAGGGAGGGTATGACCCTGAAGAGGGATTTGATGTGAAGGTGACTCTTATTGTGAAGGGGAAATCCCACTTATTTTGTGTTTTTGCATAGGTTCCACCCCTTAAAATCTATATCAGACTTCTATTTTGGATAAGGGTCCAGTATGGATTTTGTCGAGACCTCATGTTTTTTTTTTTATTTTAGACTGGGGTGCCTTGAGATTTTGCATACTTTTAAAGGGTGCCATTACTGGAAAAAAAGTTGAAAATCGCTTATCCAGACAATACATTCAGGTACTTGACCTCCAAAGCAGTATCAGCACAGTTTGGTCAAGAGCAGCCTGCTGACTGGACAATGATGACACAGCACCACAGTGATGAGCTAGCACAATACTCTCTCTTCCAGTCATCATGCTGTCAGAGCCTGATTGGCTGGTAGTATTGACCCTCTTCCAGTCTGCTCCACTAGGGGTTTACAGAAAGCTGATCTCAAGAGTCAGGTACTTATACTAACTGCATTTAAAAATATATTTAGCAAGTTTGATTGCTACAATTAAATTGCATTTAAAAATACATTTTGCAATTTGAATTGGTACAATCCTTAAATAAATTAATCACATGATAACAATATGGTAAAACATGTGCATAGTTCTATAACAAAGCAGATTTTAAGAAATTCAATTGCAAACTTTTGAAACACTTAGGCCTGGTTCACAGCTGGGCGTTTTACAGAGCGTTCCTACGCACTGTAAAACGCTCAACATGTGAAAACCAATAATTGCCTATGGGCTTGGAACGCGCTGAAAAACGCCCTACGCCCAAAGAAGTACAGGAGCTTCTTTGGGGCGTTATTCCGCGCGTTTCCATTGGTATTCCAGAGTGTGGATCGGGGTTAACAAAGCGGTAACCCCGAGCCACACTCGGGAATACGGGTGGTGTCAAACAACGCGCTCCCCCGGAGCCACACTCGGGAATACAGCGTAGGTCTTACCTTGTCCGCGATCCCCGCTGTGTCCTCCGGCGGCTGCCGACTTCCGGGTTCCATCCCTTGCGAGCGGCCGGGTCACAGGGGGGTGGAGCCGGCGGGAAGTTTTTTTGTTGTTTTAAAATAGAGAAAATAAGGAAAAAAACTAACAAAATAATCAAACAGCCAGTGAAACGCGCGTTTCACTAAACGGAAAAACGTGCTAAAAAACGAGCTGAAAAAATACGCTCAGGTGTAAACCCAGCCTAAGAATTGCGAAACTGCTGTGCTCTTCCATTGGATTACAGAAAGTCTGTTGTCCATAACAAAGTATCACCCCCACTGAAAAAACAGCTACATATACCTTACATGTCCTCAGTTCTAACTAGTTTGCAAAACGTCTGTAATGTTATATGGATTTAGGAAACATAATTATATAAGAGTCATGATAATTGTATAACAGCACGTGTTTAAAAATGTGATACTTACTGGATGTTCAATCCAATACAGCATTTGCTCTTCGTCATCAAAATCCACATCATACCCATTGTGAATGCCGGCTATTGGCACCATGGCATCATTGGTCAATACTTCTGGGTTAAGAGACATCCCATATATGACGTTGTCTCTTATGACAATGAGGAAGGGCTTGTCATCTGGGTAAAGCAAATAAAAAGATCAGTTATATGGGACGAAAGGGATGTCATCCCCACGCAGACACACAAAGCAACTGATCTGTAGATATTCAGTAATAAGTAGGAGCTATATACTTGATGCTAGATATGTGCGATTTGTTTCTTTCCGAATTGCAATTCTAGCGAATTTTCAGAAATTCGGACATTCAGATGCATCCGAATTTCCAAATGAAAAAAATAACGAATTCGAACGTGCTTACGAATTTCTTTCCAAATGTCAGTCGGAATAAACTTTTGTTGTTAAACGTCAAAGTAAAAAAAAAGGCGTGGAATTTCCTCCCTAATTGATACCAGACCCTTTAGGTCTGGTAGGAATATTAAGGGGGACCTCGTCAGGTTTTTATTTATGGCCGGTATCCCCGATGGATACTCACGTCCTATCAGTAGAGGATATGCCTCGAATGGGTACACAGGTTGCAGCAAAACCAACAGTTCTTGGACAGCAATAAAGACGTAAAGCCTCCGGCCACATTTTTTATAACGTTCCCTAACAGTAGGGAAGCTTTAATATTTTTTTATATTTTATTTTTGCCTGTGACCTTATTAGGGAAATTTTCCCCACTTCTTGTCCCTGTGACACCCATACAGGAAATGCAGGGGTGAGAGTCACAAAGAGGAAGGCACACACAGTATAAGAAACATTGTCAGAAGCTCTAACCTCCCTCATGATATTACAATGTGTCCTTGTTGGAGAGTTGTCTCCCCGATATGAACACAGAGGCGATGAAAGTCTGACAGAGGCTCTAACTCTCCTGTAGTATTTACTATTCCCTTGTCTATACTTAATAAACAAAAAGCATTTGGTTATAGTTGGGCTTTAAAGTGTAGATAAAGCCAAATTTTGGGGTTTAGGATAGTGTTCCCACTGGGGAGTTTCACCCCTCTAATGGTCCAGACAACTATTGTCTCCGGTACAGAAAGTGAGGAGAAATCCTAAATCTTTATGTTGTCACAGGAACAGGAGGTGAGGGGAAAATCTTCTAATGGGAGGGATAACCCATCATTTGGGTAAGATTTTCTCTTATTTGTTGCTTTTTCTCTAGGATAGGGAGTGAAATTCTCCCAGATGGGACATAGAAAGCAAATATATCTATAAGGACAGATCACTATGAAGGTGCTCAGAAAAACCTGGAATCAGACATTTTGCCTGCTGCAACAAAACATCTAAAAGGGTAAAAAAAAAATTTTTTAGTATGCTCTGTGAATAGACATACCAGACATATAGAGGAGTTTTCTCAAATTTGACTGCAAAAGTAGAAATACACTTCAAGGTATCCAAATGGTTACCTTAAAAATCTGTCTTTATTCATTGTACATTAGTTCGAAAAATGGGATGTGGTGCCCCATAGGCCAATGAAATCTCTTTTCCTTATAAAACTCTCTGCCAATTAGCTAAATATTGGTGCTATCAGCCATAAACATGGTAGCCGATTAATGTGACCCCCCACTGTGCAGGTTGTGATCAGCCATAAGTCATTGTGCAGTTGTGAAACTTTTTGACAATTTTTTGCAGGTCCCAGCAACACCTTCCAGAAATTCGAAACACTGTCGATCACATGTTACAGAAATGTACGGATGTGAAGTCAGTCTGAACCAAACAGGTTATTGGTCGCTGGGCAACACCATGCCACCATACCAGCTTTTGTCAACCTTTTTTTCAGAAACGGCACCCTTAAACAATGCTACAACTTGAGGCACCCGAGTCATCGATTTTAAGGGGGACCCCATGCAAAAACACACAAAATATGTGTTTCCCCCTTCACATCGAAGTGCCCACACCAAATCAAGATCACCCGTTCACATCAGAGTCCCCCTTTGCATCAGTAGCCCCCTCCACATCATTAGCCCCCCTTCACATCAGAAGCCCCCCTTCACATCAGGAGCCCCCCTTTGTCATCAGACGCCCCTGTTTCACATCAGAAGCCTCTCTTTCATATTAGAGTTCCCCCTTTCACATCAATCTTCATTCACCCCTTCACTATCACAGTCCCACTACCACAAAATTTGGAGGAACCCCTGAGGAAGCCAAAAGTCAAACCAGGGTGCAACGGCACCTTGGTTGAGAAAGGCTGGTTTCTACAATATACTTCATGCTCAGATACTATGATATACAGCATGTATCCATTATGTACGGATCATTTCTTTCATTATTTTCATTATTTTCACGTAATTACTCTCTGAAAGAAATACCAGATTTTCACCCGCGGCGGTCTACAAGGCATTTAAATGATAGGTTACATGCAATGTTTAATTGACCTGTCTTAATTGATCTTAATCTTGAGTTCTCTCTTCACTGGATTGCCGCGTCACTACACTTGTCATTATCTTTCCATTGAAAGCAACCACACTATTGAACAACATAACACTGATACGCTCAATCAACCACATGTTGTGAGACAGTACAGTACATGCACTGATGTGCTAGTCACAACTATCTAAGCTACAAAGGTCACAAATAAGCACAATCTCAGCTTCAAATGGGGGTCACTCGCTAAAGCTAAACCCCAGATAGATAATAAGATGATAAATAAGATGCAGATTATTGCAGCTTTGTATTTAATACATTCTTAAATGTATTGTTTTAAATGCAAGCAGTGTAAATGCCTGAATTGTATTTGGTAACAGCCTCTTGCAATCCCCTATACAACAAACCACAGACTGGAGGAGGGAGAAGATGCACAAGGAGCCAGTCAGGGTTGCTGCGGTGCTCATGTGCTAAAAAGGGACATGCTGTTAAGAGGAGAAAGCAAAGTGACAGAGAGATGAGCTCATCAATCTGCTGCTTTCCTTTCACTGTCCAATCACAGGCTGGTACAAGATATGTAAGTGTTACTTAAAGGAGAACTATGAGGTGAGTGATTTACACTCATCCTCATAGTTAGAGCCGACATGCGACATTGAAACTATCACACGTCAGCTCTTTTGATTGGGAAGTGAGCGGACACATACCGTCGCTCGCTCACTTCCCGATCATCTCCCTGCAGAGAGCAATGACTGTCAGTCACCGCACCCCGCAGGGATTCCCTTCTCCCCTCCCCTATCCTCCAGTGTTCACTGGAGGAACGGACAAGGGAGGTGGCAGGCACAGCTGGCTCTGCCTCTAGATAGGCAGAGGCTACTGTCTATCAGCCAGCTGGGTGGATCTCAACAGTATTGTCGGGATCCGTCCCAGCTGCGGCGCTCCCAGAATATATAGGGCAATAGCTTGCTATATACTGAGCTTTTTGTCACAGGAGGACGTTAGTATATGTCCACCCATGACCCTAAAGAGAACTATGGGATAAAAAGGTTATGCCACAGTTCTCTTCTAACTAGCATATAAAAATCAGGTCTCCTGCTCTAATATACAGGGCTACGCTATGTGGCAGAACTGATCACATCTCATAAATGGATGGACAGTGATATAAGTTCTTCCACATCTAAAACAGCTCCATTATTTTATTCTGTTTAGCTTAGAGTTCAGCTTTAAAATTAAGGTGCAACTATCAGAATTTAGAAATTTAAAAATCCCATTAAAATCTATAGTAATGTTGTTTAGTTCTCTATGTTTATATTAGTATGTGATAACCACAAGCTAATTAACTAAAGGAGCTATTTCCCCCACCCCCCATCCTGTGTTATCTTCATATACTCCATCTTTGATTTCTTACATACAATGTTGGGTGCTTTGAACTGTGCGGAACACTTAACCACCTTTTAATTGGCATATGCTGTCTGTTTGAATCCAGTCAATGTAATATCAGACCTCAAGGTGCTCTATATTGCTATGTTGAAATGAAGACAATAGTTAAGAATGAGCATACCAAAATCTGATCTATGTGCTGAAAGTCCGTGCTGCCAGACGAAAATAACACTGTCAACGGGGATTAGTTTCATAATAAGTCTCAGAAGACTGAGCAAAGCCTTCTTTTTTTTTTTCTAACCATTAACAATAATTAAAATCTTTCACAATTAAATGAGCTAGTGATACCATCTTTCTGGCTTTGGAGCAGCAACATAAGGCCTTTCATTCACTGAAAACACTGTAAGGTTTGGCCAGTCTGTAGATATGAGAGACTTGTGGAATGACGGTGGTCTTGTAGGCAGTCTTTCTGAACTACTTCATCCGTGATAAGCTGTTTCACAGTCATTGGGAGGACAATATGTACAGGCAAGAAGATGCTAATGAGTTCTTTCAATAAAAACAAAAACAAAAGTGTTGAGTGCTTGTAAACTCCCAACAATGAACTTCTCTCATTTGCTCCTGTTTGGTCTTTTAAAGAAGAACTCCACGTTTGTTTTTTTTCAAGGGTTAATTTGAAAAAAAAACGCTGTTCGATTTGGTTTAGGGGTCGGAATACAGAAGATATACTCACCTAATCATCAGTCCTGCGGCGGTTGGCACTCACCATTCTCCCTCTTCACTCTGCCTGTGGAATGTCCCTAGGCATCTTCATGTCTAATGGACCTGCATCAGATGTGATGATGTTACAGGCCCCTAGACCACCAGAGCCCAGGAAGAAGAGCTTGTGATGACCGGTCAAGCAGCCAGACGGGGCCAAGGATCATAAAGTTTGTTAACTCTTGGCGCTAATGACTGCCATCAGAACACTCCACCCGCTGTTAAATGATTCAAAGTTTTTCACACAATCTTGAGGGGCTGCTCATTCAAGGCTCTGGGGCTTCCATCATGAACATAAAAAACAAAAGGGAACAGAGCGCCACCTCCATGTGTAAAATTGTTTATTTGAAAAGATAAAGCAAGGACTCTGGCTTCAGAGTATATGTACTCACAAACAAATATTTTGATCACACTTTGTCAACAGGGTAGAGGCCACACTGTCTGTTAACCCAGGATAATTTTGCCCCGACTATGTACCACGGCTGCCTCCGTTCACATCACCGGCCACATTCAGCTAGGATTTACGCGTTTCAGGGGCAAGCCCCCTTCATTAGAATCATATGATGAAGGGGGAGTGCCCCTGAAATGCGTCAAAGATCATGTGAGTATACCTTTATTTTCTTCCCTGGCCCAAACGAGCAGCTGACCCTTGTAGTGCCCTACTGCAAGGGTGAATAATAAAAAAAAACAAAAACACAGGAGTTCTTCTTTAAATATACCCTTGAAAGTGTTTAGTTAAATCTTTGCAAAAAAAAAAAGCCAGTTGAACATGCAAGAAATTCAAAGCTGTCTTCCGCACTCTGGCTGTGCTACCTTAAGGAGTCTAATTAGCCTCCCATGTTCTTATATTGGACTTCAGAACAATTAATGGTCTATTTAAAAGGTATTTACACAAGATTCCCCATCTTTCTTTCATGACTCAAATATTTTTCTAAGGTGTGCCTTCGTGGTTACACATCTGCCTTGCAGCACTGGGGTTCCCAGATTGAATCCAGGCCAGGACACTCTCTGCATGGTGTTTGCATGGTCTCCCTGCGCATGTGTGGGGGGTACTCCAGTTTCCTCCTACACCCCAAGAACATGCTGGTAGGTTATTTGGCTCCTGTCTAAATGTGCCCTAGTATGTGTGTGTGTGTGTATGTATGCATGTGATATAGGAACCTTAGATTGTAAGTGTCTTGAGGGCATGGACTAATGTGCATTTAAAGTGCTGGGTACATTGTCAGAGTTATGTAAATGTATATAATAAATACATTGTATTCCATTTGAAAATGTGAGAATCCTGGGTGAAAGTTGTGTGAAAACCTTTATTAATAGACCCCTTTGTGACTATGTTGTGGGAAATGGTTGAGTAATTGAGCAAAACACAACTGGAAGGGCTGACACCACACACAAATACTTTTGGCTGTCAGACCACAACAGCGCTTAGGAGCTGAATGAATTTCTGACAGATCAATGGCCAGTTGTTTATTCTTGCAGAGTGTTTAAAGGTATAAAACATGGGGAAATGTGCTGTATTGTTTTTTTTTAATAAGTTTTGCACTGACAGACATTTTAAAGTGGAACTACCACTTTCAAATATCTTTAAAATGCCCTCCTTACCATCTTGTCTTGAATTGTATTGTAATTGTAATGTCTTCCTTATATTGTAAAGCGCTGCGCAAACTGTTGGCGCTATATAAATACTATGTAATAATAACTACAATTTTCTATTCTTTACATCTAAGGAAGGTGCCATCTTAGCCTCTCTTTGGATTGCAGCTGCCATGGTGCTGCCCATGTGATCAGCTATGACACCAGCCATTTGAGGGCTTGAAAGTTCAGTTGAGAGCTGAAATAAGCACACTGGCAATCTTGATAGTTGGCATGTCTTGGAAGTAACTGTTGTGGGAGACATTCAATGAATTGGTCTAGTTCCACTTTAAATTAAAAGCACTACAATGGAAATAGAATTCTCAGAGCAACTGTTTAGCTGAAAACAGAGTGGATGTAACTTTGTATTCTGTTAAACATATGTGGATGTCTGATTTGTTTAATACAGCACATGGTGAAATCTGGCTATTGTTTTACCCCCTATTACAATACAGAGGATCAAAGCAAGCTGGTATGGCTGGTATGGAAAAACATCTGATTTCTTTGTATCAGCAACGTCTCCTAGCAGCACAGCCTACAGGAACCTCTTCAGTAAAACCTGAATCTGAATTTCTCCTGAAAGTCAGGGGATGATCTGAGAACACCAGTTTGTGGTGCATGTGATGTATTCCCAAACACACCCAATGAAGCCTCCTTGTTGTCTTCTCACATATAAAAACACTAATGGGAAAAAAAGGCAGTAAGAGGCTTCTCTAGGCATCTATCAGATTCAAACAGAAGCAGGGAGGGAAGGTTTCGCAGCACAGGCTTCAGAAAGTAGACTACCAATGGGCTTGTAAGGTGCTTTCTGAAATCTGGCTGCAGTGGATTATGCAAGATTCAAAAATAACAGAGGGAATTTTCTGGCTTTAGCACAGTTGTAGTGTTTAATTGATAGTGTCAGTGGTTGATCAATGGCTTTTTACTAGATGTTTGTAAGTTCTTTTTAAAGCAGAAATTTGTTTTTTAAACCCCTGCCCCCTCTCCTCATTCTCTGAAATCCCCCTCGTTCCTAGCACAAAAACATTACATATACACATACTTTTTTTTAAGGGTCTCCAGTGACATTATGGGTCATTTTTTTATCCAGAGGTGGCAGGGTTCAGTCCATAATGCACCATGAGGTGTTCTTGTAATGACATGTCAATTGCCACTCAAGTGCAATTGTATTCTGAGCCCAAGATGTGTCATGCCACCACCCCTGGGGGTGGGTCCATGACAGCCTGGACTCAGAGGAAGTGGCCTGAATGATGCTGGGTGTCATTCAACTGCAAGATTGAAAACATCTTGAGATGGGGAAGAAGTACTGTGAGGGACAGCGTCAGACTGAAATTGAGTATAGCAGCAGAAGGTGCTTTTTATTGTCACTTTCAATGGGAGTTTTGTTATTTTTGGCCGAAGTTAAGCTTCAAATAACATACAGTAAGTATTGTAAATGAAATTGTGAAGCTTTCTAACACTCCTCTTCACTTTGATAGCAAGAGTGCACTATTAGTCATTTGAACATTGTTTAAAGTGATCCCACAACGACATTATCCAAACAAATTCCACCTAAGACAGTATGGTTGGCACCCAATGAGACCCTAAAATGGAAACCTTACACTATAGATATAAATAGCTGGAATGGTATCCTGCCATGCATCAAGTGATGACATCAATATATCCTGCAGGGCTGATTTTGCCCGTGTCCAGAAACAGAAATTGAAGGTGCATTCACAGACTATCACAAGAGGCATTCAAATCTTCCTGTACATCGACCTAAAAATCCCTGTTAGCCAGTTAAAGCCCTTATTAAAATGCTAGCTGCCTAAGTATTATATTGATCCATTGGGCTTTAATACTTTGAGTCAGTGACATGAAACAAGTATGCATCAAGAGAATCTGAGAAAAGTAAGAAGTCTTTATCTGCTCGCTTCAGGTCAACGGCTTAAAGTATTGAAACAGAGGGTCATCATGACAGCGGGGCAACTAGTATTGCCAAAAGTTGAGGTCCCCAGTATCAGCCTTTGTGGCGCCCTCAAGACAAGTTTACTTTTCACATTATTTTGTAGCCCTGTTACTATACTCAGTAATATAAAAATAAGATGCAGGCCCTTCAGCCCACGTTTCCAAATTTCAACAGGTAGGTTAATTATCCTTTGCTGATTGTCAGTTATCTGCATGTTCCTTAATAACAAGAGCTACATCTAACTTTTCCTGCACTCTTTAAATACAGACAGCACAATGATGAAAACCCTAACCTCTATCTTCCACCTCCTTCCACTACAAAGAAGCACCAAGCTGTTCGCTGACAGGCTGCCAGATGCTATCAGCACAAGAACAAGACGCGATTGTATTATAAAGCTCCCACTTTAAGCTTCTGGACACTTTTGAAGTACTGAGAATGTAGAAGAGGCTCTGATGTTAGCAGATAGCTTAAAGCTTTCTATTTGTATTCCCGGTATTACCAGATAACATGGAGCTAAAAAAAAATAGTGTAAAGGTTTTAATACGACTGCCTATAAAATGACATACTTTAATGTCGGGTTATACACTTAAAGGGTATCTGTGTTTAAACAATTTAAAAAAATATGTGTTTTTATATTGAATTTCCAAGTTCTACCCCACTCCTAATAACCATAGCGATGTAGAAGTTTAAAAACGTACTTACTGAACATGTCCATAGGATGTACTTCCTCAATGCACTGACACAAACTTAACTCAGTCCTAAGAATATGCACTTCCTTGTATCACCACTCTTGCAAACTCTGCCTTCTGAACTACAACTCAATGTCTGAACAATGTAACATTACAATTGCTTGCTGGAAGCAATGCATGATGGGTATGTAGTCTTGAGAAATGGAGATTGCATCACATCAAGCAGCAGGAAAAGAGATGCAAAGCACACTGGGAATCCAGGAAGTTGTTGAAGGTGATGGGCAGACGGAAGGCAGTGCTCACTACAAAAAAGTACTCACTACATCATAAACAACCATAGTATGTCCCCCCGGTGGAACGCTGTGCGGTACAGTGGCTGCAGTCTCAAACCTCGGTTCGTAAGTACGGGTTGTACGTAAGCCAGGTGTACGTAAGTCGGGGGCTGCCTGTATTACTATTACAATGCTGATGCTATAGCAGGATAATATATGCTGGGAATTTACAGCTCCTTTAATTTTTTTATTTTATTGTAGGATAAATTGCAAATCCCAACTTTTTTTTAAATCAGTCTTGGATACAATGGTAACGGGTAATAAACTCTGTCAGGTATAAACTGCTGTGTTCCCACAGGGGTGATTTAACCTCACTTCCTGTACCAATGACAGAGTGCCACCGAGGCAAGGAGATGATGGATAATCACTGCTATGGGGACCTAGAAATCAACAAAAACACTTTTCTTAGCAGCATAGTTAGGGGTTAAAACACCCATCTATTTGTTATTGCTGTCAGTTCATTCCTGTTCCCCTAATTGTTATCCTGGTGTCACAGTGACAGAAAGCAAGAGGAAATCTCAATGTGATCATAGACAGCAAAATAAAAACAACACCGGCCATATCTATTCCCCACATGATGCACAAGTAAAAAAAATAAATATTGGTTGAAGTTGGGCTTTAATTAGAAATCGCTTCCCAGCAGATGTGCAGGTTTTCTGTTGTGAAGTGGCTGCTGGTAGATGGAAGCACATCATTTGTAACATCTTTTTTGCAGTTCAGAGCAAATAAGAGGTACACTTTGGGGTGTATTTATAAAAATGCATAGATGTATTAGTTCTGAAAAACTGCCATGTACACTGGTTTTGTGAAAATGGGGCAAAAACAAATTATATTAGTATTTTTTCGTTCCATGTTGAAGATATCAAGAACATACCACATTATGGCCAATAGATGGAGCTGAGGATCACAGAAAATGAGCTCCATCCACTGCCCATAATGTGGTACATTAATACCTTGGTTTACAAGTAACTTGGTTTGAGAGCGTTTTGCAAGACAACCAAACATTTCTGAAAAAGTTTGCTTTGATATACAAGCAATGTCTTGCAATAAGAGCAAAATTTTGTAGAAAAGCGCCACCCGAATAAGGCTGTAGCAGTGCGAGCGATGAGTTTGTTTAACGACAATGCAATGTCACATTGGATAGATTCCTTGTTAAGGTTTCACGAAATGAAAAAGATTCCATTGAGTCAAGAGATAGCAGTGATTCCGTTAGTGATAGTGAAAGTTGTCCTACACAATAATCCTCCTCTCTCTTGTCCCTCTCACACCGGCCACAAAAGGTACCTGTAATTGGTTTATTTTTCTTTATATTTTGTACAGTATTATATTACAGTACAGTATTGTAATCATTTTATATGAATATTTTTGGGATGTGGAACGAATCATCTGAATTTCCATTATTTCCTATGGGGAAGTTTGCTTTGATATACAAGCGCTTTGGATTACAAGCATGCTTCCGGAACAAATTATGCTCGTAAACCAAAGTATTACTGTATTTTCTTGATTCATTCTTATTTTATGAATGAATTACATTCAACGTGGAGTGAAAATATACTACTAACATTTGTTTTTCCCCCATGTGCACAGAACAAATGTACATGCAGTTTTACAAGATGAATGGCTCTGCAATGTTTTTATAAATACACCCATAGTCTATGACTAGCTAAAGACATGAGGTTTTGTTAGGAAAAAACAGACAAACCATAACAATTTTGTTTGCCAGAATAGTACAGTAAGTACAGACTTTCCAAGGAGGAGGTGGTAGCGTTGGGGAAAGAAGGGGGGCAGTTGGGACTTTAATCTCTAAATGTAGCACCAATTCTCAGCAAGCATACAGATCATCTGTCAGGTTAAAACAACTAAAATATTCCAGTTCTACAGTTATTTAGGATCTTACGTGCAATCTTTTTGTGATGACTAAACATTGAACCTAAAACACATCTTTAAGCTGGCCATACACCTTCCGATGATTGCAGTGCTGAGCGGGCAGAGTGCGCTTACGCACACCCACCCGACAAAAATCGTATGATTTTCGGCGGGTTTTCCAGCGTGCTAGGAAGACAAAAGTCGTGCGACCGTACAGTAGATGCGTTCGCACGCTGCCCATACAACTGCCGATTATCGTACAATCGCGGGATCACCCGCGATTATCGTACGATAATCAGCAGGTATATGGGCACCTTTAGAATGTTATTGAAAGGCTATGAGTAGGCTGCATTTACTCCCCCAGACCCCAAATATTGTGTATTACATTTTTCAAACCGTTAACAAAACCAGGGCATACAGTACAGCTATTCATCCTATGTACTGTAACTACATTTTTACATCCACCAGCACACAAGACCAGCACCATTTTATGCCCTGATCCAATAACTTGGGCTAGTACAGCCCTTGTATCCCATGATTTTCTCACCTCTCTGGCAGTTCACCTGATCATCAGTTAATGCCCACCCCGAGGGGCAGGCACAGGAATAAAACTTGGCGGAGCTTGATGACAACAAACAAAGATGGCTGCAGGGGTTTGAGGCACAGGGATTCAGACCTGAAAATAAAAAAACATATATGGGAAGATTTATTATTCTGCTCAAATAAGAAATATTCTGAAGCAAGTCTTGCACCTGTAAATTTAAGTTACAATATAAGATGTATACCATGCTCAGCCTTTAATCACAAGCAAGCCAGACTAGAATACAGTACTATGTGATCAAATACCAGTTTATATTTATAGAAATATTTAATTAAAACATATACTTCTTATGCCGCCACCCTGCCTTAAGCCGGAGTGACTGTTCAAATTTAGAGCTGTCAGTCTAATCCTGATTTGATGGTCTGTGCTCATTTGGTTTCTCCTAAGTTCTCTGTTATTGTTTGTATCTGCCTACTGCTGGGTGTGGCCTTGCAATAGAGCAATCAATAATTGTGTGTTATGAATAGCTGTGTCTCCCTAGCCAATCACTAACATGCTGGGAGGGGAGGACATAAATATTTGGGACTGTCCTTGTGAGTGTCTCTTCCCCTTCTCCCCGGGCCTCCTGCCTGGGAAAGGGGTACTGTGGATTGCCTGATCTTTCTAGGCCTGCTGACTAGGGAGGTAACCATGTGCTCCAACTGAGGCCTGGGACTGAGGCTAAGTGAGTGGAGCTTGAGGATGGGAATGACATACAGCAACTTCAACAGGTACGGGGGGCCTGAGAAGTTAGTTGATCCTCTATTGAAGCATGGTGATCTATTCTGAAATTGACTTGTAGCTATTACAAGTACTACACAGCCAGGAGTTCAAGACACAGATTGCAGAAATTGACGTCCGCTATCTGTGAAGGCTGCAAGTACTTTGTTCTATCATTTTTGGAGCCTACTGCATCCTGGGTATCCTGTGACCTAACCCGCTCTCCCAAAGTTTGTCAATGAAAGTTCTTCAGCATATGTGTGGAAACAGTTTTTTATCGGTTGCCACTGGAGGGTCCGTAAGTGCTTTTGGGGAGCAATGGAACTGTACACCCTAGACAGGCTAGAAGGGACCCTTCTATCCAGCAGCTCCTGCAGGGGTGAGCGCTAAATATATTTAGTTAGATTCCTATATATGATATTGCATTTCATAAAGAGTAAAGGCAAGGTGCAGTAATCCTTTCCAACAAATGGAATTTCATCCTTTATTACATTATTACAATCCAAACAATGAAAATCCAAGAAAATTTCTGTTCCAATTATATATAGGTCAATATTGTGCATATAGTGCCCTATGGTACTCACAACAGTAAATACTGATGGGGGAATATTTACTTCCAGATGAAACTGCATTGCGCACAATAACTAGTAAATTGTCCAGAGCAGGCAAAAACAAAAGCTTTATTGAAAAATGCAGGCCTAATGCACCATCAGACCAGGCTATATTGAGCTTTCATTTTTAATACAATCAGCACTTGTATTAAATCTATCTAAAATGTTACAACATTCTATTGCTGCTGGATCCCATTTGAGCCATATGTATCTTGCTCTTACTAAGAACTGAAGTCACTTCCCATCAGCCACCAGATTGAAACCTGCCTAGAAAGTGTGCATCTGACTGCTGGCTGTGGGAACGCATCAATACTATATTTTTCTCCAAATAATACATCTAAAAACCAAATACACAAGCAGATTAATATCACTTTGAAGATGTATGACTGTACATGCTCACTTTGACTTTACTCAGCTCATCTTTGACTTTGCTTCAACTCGGAGATCTACCCCATCCCTGGCATCAAACAATGCAATGACCACATAGACACATGCATTGAGCTTTGCGATGACATGGGCAAGTCCTGAGTCAGAGAAAAGTCAAGTATACCCTGGAGTGTGCAAATGGGTTCAGTAAAGAGAAGGAAGGGGGAGGTCTGGGCCCAAATAAGTTTGTACAGTGCTGGGATGTTGTTAGTTTGATATGTTTAAGTATAATCATGACACATGTTCACTTGAAACCTTTTAACACACGTATTTTAATTCTTTACCTCCAGACTGTTTTACTGGGTGAAACGCTGTGATTCCCAATGGCTGGTTTACATTATAAATCATGACTGTCTGGTTGCCGCCATGCCACTTATTGGCACGAATGACCCGGTTGGTGTATCTTTCGCTCCAATAAACATAGTCTTCAAATATAGTAATAGAATGTGGGTGCTGCAGTACCTGTTAAGATAATGTGGTTACAGCGCGATTCTGTAGACTAGCACTTTCAATTAAATTGATAATTGATCTTTTTTTATCATGCCCTTTGTATTTTGCCGGGGATCTCAATCCTCTCTAGTAACTGTAACAATTATTTGACAAACCTAATACATGCTATAATACATGAAAATAAAATCAAAAAGAAAACTTAGAGAAAGTATCCCTGAGCACCTGTGGCACATTTCCCCACTATCAGGCTCTCTTGGGCTGGTGAAGCAAGAGCATGTTCGGCTAACCGAAGGCAGCCGATGTACGGTTGATTTTAGCCGATGTACGGCTGAAATCAGCCATACAAGGCTGAAGTGAATAGCTGAACAGCATTCAGCTCACTTCACTTCGGCTGGGTTATTCACTTGGCTGCCTTCGGCAGCTTTGTGAATAACCCCCTTAGAGTGGTCTGATAAGGGGGAGGGGGGACCAGGGAAGGCAAAATATAAGCAGAATAAACTTTAGCTTTAAAGACTTTGTATAGGATGCAATGAGCTACAACAAATGCCATTCAGTACTGTAAAATCTTTTTCACTTCTACAGCAAGTGAACGCAAAATTGATTTTCCTCTGTAGTTTTTCAACACACACATCTGAATGGGTCCTTATTGATCATAAAATAAACAACTCTTGTCCACATTACAGATCAATACTATAAAATGGTAGTACATTGCAATGCAGTGTTTCAATAATGTTCCTATAATAATCATCCTATGCTATTACTTTTCTGGATTCTCCTTTATTACATGCTTTACGTTCTCAAATCTTTCTCTAGTGTTCTTATACAACATGCAGCTTACCAAATCACTAGCCAAGGCCTGCCTCCTATTATTTCCATCATAGTCGCAATAGTCAATATAATCAAGATAAGCATCAGCAAAATAGAGGCGCTTTGTGGGGTAATCAATGGTCAGTCCATTGGGCCAATATATCTTCTCTGAAATAATAACTTTTCTGAAGGTTCCATCCATACTGGCTCTCTCAATTCTGGGATATCTGCCCCAGTCTGTCCAAAACAGCACACGAGCACTGTAATAGGGAGACAAAATTATAAGCGCAGTGTTCAAATTTTGAAGCCAACTCCATAATTGCAAATGTTTTACTGTATATCTTTATATCACTGTTATGATATGTTTTTCTCAAAACCTTTACAATAAATGTCTAAATGGAAAAATAGACACATGAAAGCCAGACAAATTATTGTAGGAGGATTTACTGTGGTCAAACATCTTCTACAGACAAATCAAAATCTAATAATTAGCATGAAAACACATAGGGGGACATCTATCAAGTAAATAAGCACCACAGTTAGATGCAAATCTGGCTGCCTCTCACTTAGCAAAGTCTCTGCGACAAGTTTACAGTGCATCTCCAACCCATGCATCTAAATTCCTGGGCAGCCACCTGCAACAGATTTATAAAGTTCTGAAACAGATTTATTACTGAAGATGAGACAGGTTTTCACTTAAAATAGACCCACAATTAAGAAGTGGTCGGGGTCATGTTTTATTTGGTCACAGTGCGGCTTTAGAGCAGGAAGAGGAATTTATGACTCAAGAAGGGTTATTCACAAAGCTGCCGTAGGCAGCCGTGTGAATGACCGACCCAAAGTGAAGTGAGCCGAACGCTGTTCGGCTATTCACTTCAGGCTTGTACAGTTGATTTCAGCTGTACATCGGCTTGCTTCGGCTGGCTTCGGGTCAGCCGGAGCTATGGCTGATCCTTTGGCTCGCTTTGTGAATAACCCCCAAGTTGTTACCTTGTAATATACCTGTGGCAACATCTGTCTCACTGCTTCTATTTAGCATTGCCTTGCTGTGTGACCAACTTGTTAAATGTCCTCTATAGAATTTAAACCAACATGACAACTGGTAGATTGGGCTAAAGCTCATAGTCAATCATATTGACAGCTACATGTTTCAGGCACTAATGATGTTTGGCAGAGGTATTAAGCCAGAACACAGAATTCAGGCACATATCAAGAGGCATGACAAATAAAAAAAGAACATGAGATGTTACAATGTGGTCTCACTTCTCAGAGTATCTAAAGACTGACTATTAAATAAAGCTATGGGTAGGTAGAAGCTAGTTTAACACTTTTATTTTTTACGAAATGCCTTATTTAGAGTTTACCTTCAGACTGAACCTGGTCTGAAGCTGAGCTCATCCAAACACGGAAGTGACAGGGGGCTACCTGCCCAATCAGTAATAGGCAGGGGCATTACTCACTATAGTTGCACATAAACAAAGGGCGGGATGCTTGTGCTGATGTCATTAGTGTTATATGGCCAAATATAGCCATGTGGCCATTTAAGGTCAATAGCTTCACTGCATCACACCCCTTTGCTTACCTGCAGCTGCAGGTGGGGAATTCCTCCTCCCAAGTATGGAGAAACTCAGGTTCGGACCAGCTGCCCTCCAAACTTGAGCTCATCCCTACTCTCTAATTCAGCGATCTTTGCTCTGACATGGCCCCCAGCTGGCTTCTGTTCATTCTCTTTCCCCATGCATGGGTAGTTGTACTCGTGGCAACCTCCAGCAGTCCTTCAGCGTGTGGTTTACCTATGGGAATATTCTTTGTTGCAGGATGCATGCCCAATATGAAAAGGAGCTGACTTGACCATGTCGAAAGGAATATCACTGGATTTGGTAGGAAGGTATTATCGTAGGTGAGCTGTACTCTGCCTGGTGGAGATTTTTTTAAAGGTCAGTTTCACTAAGGGTGACGTTGTCCTTTTGGTCTCCAAATTGACATATAGCAGCTAGAGGTATGAGAGCTGCCAGTCAGCAAATGAGTGAGGAGAACTTAAATATAACAAAATGATTAAACAAAAAGAATTAACTCATGTGTGTTTTTCTTACTCTGTTCTGGGATCCAGCACAAGTCCTCGAGGATTTGTCACATTTGCACTGATCAGCACAGTCCTGTGAGTTCCATCTAGCTTAGAGACTTCAATGGTTTCAAGAATATAATCTGTCCAATAAAGGTTCCGTCCAACCCAGTCTACAGCAATGCTTTCAGTCACAGTGACACCACTGTCAAATATCTGAAATGATCAACAACAGAGTATTCACCCTACATGTTTAATTTTAAAACACCAGTCATTTTCTAAGTGGAATATCAGCCAATTATTTTAAATTCAGATTTAGATAGAATAGGGAAGGGTAAGAAAATGTTCCTATCTATTGGACCACACAGGAATTGAAGGTAATCTCCGCAATGGAGACAGCAATAAAATCTGACACTTCGGGGGTGATTTACTAACCTAAACACACACACGCACCAGGTGCGTGTGCATTTTTACACAGCAAAACGTATTTATCAAGCAAACACGAGCAACGTGTCACACTTTCACGCCGTAATGACGCGTTTTTATGTATTTACGTACGTGCGCGTCATGTAGCATGCGCCATAGGCTACACGCAGCTCTAATAGCGGCATGCAAGTCTCTAAAAGCATATTTCCACTAATGCCATATATGGAAAAATCATGCACATGATGCATATATAATGCTGCTTCACAGTTTAGACAAAAATGGTTAGCTCATGCATTTACATTCCTGCATTCATCAACGCAAGCAACACAACGTAGAGCTAATTTACACAACATCACCTTGCAATTCATGCAGGGCTTTGCACAACACACCTGCTGGGTGTGTACACACTACAAAGGTGTCTAGATAGATGTCCAATAGATCATGCTGGGAGGGAACACACTACAGAGGTGTATACTTGTTCGTGGCGTGTTTATAAGGTTAGTAAATCAACCCCTTCCTGTCCTGTTGAGCACAGGAAATGAAAGGAAATCTCCTCATCAGGCACACAGACAGCAGTAAAAGCCTGATACAAGTACTCACCCTTCCTCAGTCAATTCAAAACTAAAACAATATAAATTGTTGGAGTTCCACTTTAGCAACTGGACATCTTTTTACAATAACAAAACAATTACACTCCTTCACAGAAACAAACATCCCTCATGCAGGGCAAAAATAAAGAAGCAATAAAAATAACTTACGATTTGCCTGTCCGTTCCGTTGACAAACGCACTCCATATTTTATCCTGCGCTATGTCAGACCAGTAAATACGATTGGTGACAGAATCGAAATCTATGGCTACTATACTGCGTCCATCACGAATTATGGAGTAAACATTGTGACCTAGCGTAGTGATATTGTCAGCCATGATCTGACCCCGGCTTGCCACTAGTAGCAGCAGATTTCCAAACTCTAGAAAGTAAAAGATAAACTGTTATATAAATGTTCTCCTAACTAGAATAATGATTTACAAATTATTTTATCACATAAATATACATGCATGCAGATTTTTCCAGTGTGTGGGCAATCTTACAGCCATGACTGCCTGAATCCTGAAATCCACATTTCTCCACAGAACAGACGGATCTACAGGCAAATATTCAGGCAAATCAAAAATGTGTGATTATTTTCTTATCATTCACTCAGTACTAAAAACAGGGAATGTCATTAATGTAAATATCCAATTTTACTCCAAGTAAAGTACACCTTTCCAAAGGGTAGTGGCATTTCAAAGGCTCTCAGTTTGATTCTTTGATAAAAAAATGATCTTGTTTATACAGCTTAATAATTGGTGTTTCAATCTGACAATAGGCAAAATGTAATAAGTCAAATGTGTAAGCTTTAGACATGTGCGATTCGTTTAGTTCCAAATCAAAATTCAGATGACTGTTCCAAAATTCGGACATTCGGACAAATCCGAATTTCCGAATCCTAATGCATCCGAATGTGTCCGAATGCGAATTTCGGTTTCCTAATTTCGGATCCCGTCCGAATTTCGTTCAACAACTAAACTGACCCGAACATGTGACTTTTCTGACCAATCAGATGTGTTTTACGGGTTTAATGGATCCAAATGGGTTTGAACACAAGTTTTCGTTACCACAACATGGGAGCCATCTGATTGGCCAGAAAAGTCACATGCCGTAACGAAAACCCGTGTTCAGTATATACATATAATACTAAAGCTGAGGCTCCCAGACCTGAATGGCATTTGGGAGCTCCTGAATGCAATTGGGAAATTCAGATCCCGAATGCCATTTGGGTCTAGGAGATTTAGCTTTAGTATTAATATCTGTATATGGTTTTCTGTTTTACTCGCAACGAATTTTCGTAAACTCATCCGAAACTAACGAAATTCGGATCGTCCAAAACCCCAACCGAGTTGAATTTCGGATCCAAATCCCGAATTACGAAATTACAAAATATCCAAACTGAACTGAATTTTTAAGCAGATTACATATCTAGTAAGCTTAGCAAGACTGACTCAAAACCATTATAGTTTCCCTCCAAGAAAAATACGGAGGATGCCATTTTTGACCTTCTTCTGAAAATGAAAGCTGTCTGGCTGTTATGTTAACCTTCTGGCTTTACACTTTCTGAGTCACTGACCCAGAACATATATGCATATGAACATATGAACAAAAGTCAGAAGTACTTTTCTGCATATTTTTTGTTTATTAGTGTCTTTTAGAATTGAAATAGGAGGGACAACATAATAGCCAGACAAATAGCTTTTGCAGAATGAAAAGTTAGAAATCTTGACCTCCGTGTTGCTTTCAGTGAAGGTTTTCATTAATAGGAGTAACATCAGTTTAGCAGAGCAAGAATATTAAAATATTATCATTGGTTGTAAAGAGTGGATCCACCATATATTCATCAAGCCACTTTTGATTTATAAAGCATATGGGAGCCCATTGATTTACATTTTTTTTTCCTTCTACCTATATGCATTTCTGCTAACCTGAAGCTTTGCATGTCCTTCCATTTGGTTCCAGGATATAGCCCTCATCACAGTCACATCTGAAAGATCCCCTTTCATTGCTACAGAACTGACTGCATATTCCTGGTGTCAGGCACTCGTTGATGTCATCACATGTTTTAGAGTCATTCAAGAGCTGGTAGCCAAAAGGACATGTACACTGAGCTCCGAAGGGTCCTTGAATACATCCATGGGTGCAGCCCCCATTACTGTCACTGCAGCTCTCCTGATCTGTTAACACAAGAAAGCAATAAAATACTCTCATGAAACGTAAATTTTTGCTCACGAGGTTAAATACACTTTTTTATTTCCTGATAACTGGTAATTACTACCCAGATTTATCTGTATAGACAAAAAAAAAAAGGAACGTGTTTCTGGTGGCAATCAAATAAACTGCAGTTGTAATTGAGGGTCAGAAATCCCTGCCCCCCATTGGACTATTGTTTTCCTTTTGAACGGCTGTGGTTGTATTTAAAGGGTCAAATAGTTGTTTATGACACATTTATGACAATCTTTTGTCCTTTTATGGCTTGTGTTGTTTCTTGTCCTATTTATAAAAGTATATTCAATGGTTAGCCCAGGGATTGAGCTTTACCTTTTTTCTGGTTCACCTTTTGGTGTTTTTCAACTACTTTTTACCATTTCTCCGTATTTTATTGAAAAGTGCCACATGTATAATGAGGAATACTTGGCATTGGGAACAAAAAGATCTCATGGTGAGTTTGGCATTTTGTGGGTGGTGAACATAATTACATAATGCAGTGTTTCACTCTTCTCTTTTTCCCGCTTTTGCTTTATCATGAAAACCCTTTTGTATTCTATTTTTCCAGTAGGCCTGTTGGTCAATTGATCTGATCACTTTATAAATGTGGTGCTGATAAGCAATTTACCAGAAGTGTTGTATGAAGATATGATGTTGAAATTTAACAATGCCACCTCTTTATATACTGTAGAAGTTATTTTTAGAGTTTAGCTCAAAACCTTGAGATTACATATTATGCCATCGTGTTGGTGTACCAAGATGTGTCATAAAAGCCATACCTGTAAAATATGAATGTGAATACTTATCTTCCCTGCCATCCACAATGCTGGAACCTGCTCCAGGCTGGAGAAATCATCTCCTGAAAGGTACTGGGAAACCGACACTTATGGAAGTGTCACTCTCTGATGTCCCACTTCTTTCACTGGTTTCTCTTGCTGACCTTCACGTCACTACTGTACCCCGTAGTCAAACAGAAGAACCAACAACAACTGTGGGGAACCAAACAGATCGACACTCCAGGAAGCGTCAGTTTTCCAGACAATTCAGGGGATCAATTTTCAGATCAGAGAGGACTTCAGAGGTGGCAGGTATTTACATATACCTTTTACAGGTATGGCCTTAATAGGGCATTTTGATATAACCCCTGAGGTATTTTCTTTAAGAATTCCTTTAAGAGTCCTTTTAAGACCTATATTCCACTTAAGACATTAATAAAGGCACTTGGTTCGAATCCCGGCCAGATCACTATCTGCAAGGAGTTTGCATGTCCTCCCTGTGCTTGCGTGGGTTTCCTCCGGATACTCTGGTTCCCTCCCGCACTCCAAAGACATGCTGGAAGGTTAATTGACTCCTCTCTAAATTGTCTCTATATGCATGCATGTGACATATAGGGACCTTAGATTGTAAGCTCCTTGAGGGACTGAGGTGAATATGGACTATGTAAAGCGCTGTGTAAATTGCCAGCACTGTATAAATACCTGTAATATATAAATGTAAAGTCACAAAATAATCATTAGAAAAATATTACAGTACCTGGTTTTGCTTCATCTGAAATTTTGCATCGATTTAAGAGAGAGAAAGAAAAAAGTGACAATCAATTAAAAATCAAAAGTGAATCATGCACATGAGATTAAACATTAATGATTAGAAGATCATTATCATAATATTTTGAAGGAAATTGTAAAAGGAGATTACATCCCATTGATTACTATGGCTTTTCAAAGCCTGGCTATCAAGATAATTTAAAGTTTATCTAAAGGCAAAACTTTTTTTTTTTTTCATTTTGAATACAGAAACTGTGGTTTAAAAATACTGTCAAGGTTTTTTTGTGGTTTTTTTTTCATTTTTAGGGCTATTTCCCTTTATTTCCTGTCTTGTAGACTTAACAGGAAGTGAAAAGTTTTTTTTTCCAATGTGAAGTTTGAAGATATCCCTCTTACTGTTCTGGGGGCAACTCAAAATGTTAGATTTACTCTCACTTTCCTTCCCGGTGAAATTGGTGAGGGGGACATTTCGAGAGAATGAATCTTTCTAACTGGGGCACAAATACCAATAAAAACCTGGCAGAGGTCCTCACCACTTTATCTAAATAAAAAAAAAAGAAGTTTTGCCTTTAGCTATACTTAAAGAAGTGATTTTTCAAGCATGATTTTGTCTGATGGTGTTTCTTATACTACATGCAGAATAAGTAAAGCTAAACTCCAGATAAACAGCTACATACACCGTTGAAATACATATATAGGAGCTGTTATGCCTGCCAAAGGGTTTGTATTTCTGTCCATCTAATCCTGACATTTTCACAGCTCTGCCACACAACACAGCCATGTGGGTCACCTAATGTTTCTCTGCTGCACTTAAGTAACACAGCTTGGTCACCTCCCAGCCAGTAATTGAATCATCAAGGAGAAACAGCAGACCAATGAGTTCATCCCTTTGCTCACTCTTGTATCGCTGTCAGCACATGTGATTGCAGGACACCTGATTGGCCCCAAGTGCTGCCCCTCCTTTTCCTGATCTGCTGTGCAGTGGATTACAGGAGACTGCTACCAAGTAAGTGTAGGGTGCTTACACTAATTTTTTTTTTGCATATTTTTGCTAACACATTTAATGATTTTCCTCAGAAATACATAACTATATTAACTGCAATTTTGTGTATCTGGCTGGAGTTCAGCTTTAATTTAGCATGTAAGATAAATTATAGATCTAAGTGTGAACATTTTCTCCCTGAATGTGGTTTATTGTGAATGTTGAAGCCTAACATTGCCAGATCCTTCAGACAGTAATAAACCATATCGATGGTAGACGTTTGGATTTTAAGAACATACTTACTGCAAAGTGGGGACTCATCTGCCCCATTGGGACAGTCTGGTGTGTTATCACATACTTTGCTGAGATTGACACAGATGCTAAGGCCTGGACACTGCCACTGCCAACTGGGACAGCGGAAAGGTGGAGCTGGGCAGTCTCTTTCATCGCTCATGTCACGGCAATCATTATCTCCATCACAGATCCATGACCGAGGAATACAGTTTCCATTGTCGCACAGGAAGTTAGAGGGGGGACAGGTCCTTACTGGACAACTGTTATGTTCATCCGAACCGTCAACACAGTCTGGGTGCCTATCACATTCCCAGGATGATGGGATACAAGACCCATCCGACTGACACTGGAACTCATTCTGATGGCACATTCCTGTGGGCCTTGTTGCTGAAAGCATAGAAATAAATCATTTTGAATGACTACATTTAATTTGGTGCACTGTTTTAATAAAAAAAAAACCTTAGTCTGGTTTTTACTATGGGCTGAGAAAGTGAACATGAATCCAAAAATTCTACTGGTATATAGAGTTGAACTAATTGATCGGCCTCACATTCCAATAGACATAAGTATCAACAACATATGTGCTGATAATGGGACTTAAAGGGTGCCAACAAATACAGAAAAATGGTATTTAAAAACATACTTTTTATTTAATACAAAATCTGTAAAAATCTTAATAGTTACAGATTGAGACAGTCTAACTCAATAGATCAACTAGGGCAGTGGTTCTCAACCTGTGTAACCTCAGGACCCACATTTGTACTTGGTCATTAAGTTGCGACCCAAGTCGCACTGCAATGGAACGCACAGGGTTGCGGTACCGCATGTTCCAATGTGGGCAATCAAACTGTGGGTAGGAGGTGTGTTTGAGATGTCATTCAAAAGATCCACCAATCTCCATACTTAACGAGAGCTGGAGTTGATCCTCAGCTTGGGGTCCAGTGTGGGCTGCTGTGCTGTGATCGAGCTCCATCCATATGTGCATTGCTTGTACAGCTCCCTTGCGTGTCCTGTAGAGGTGCCGGGAACCAGAATGTGACATCACTCCGGTCCAGGCACCTCTACAGGATACGCAAAGGAGTTGTACGTATGGATGGAGCTCTCTCACGGCCATAGCCCCAGCCCATCCCACCTCAAGCAGACACTCGGCACCGAGCAGCATATTTTGAGTGGCTGCTTGGCAAGAGAACTGACAGGAGGAGCTGAGGAGCCTCTCACCTAGCACAGTGGAAGGCACACCGCGACCCACTGAACATGGGGTCGCGACCCACCTTTGGGTCACGACCCACCAGTTGAGAACCAAGGAACTAGGGTGATGCTAACAATCACATCTCCCTCTATAGTCCTGAAAGAGAGACACCTACCCAACCTTCCACAATTAGATGGAGGGCCGCCTGGGATATCTCAAGAAGCCCATGACCATGGGGCGCTATTTCAAAGTATATTCATCCATTGTTATGTGAAAGTTATGATTAAGAGTATTTGAGAATACACCAATATTCTCCAGATCATGTTCCAATAGGCTCCAATAGACTATCGCCCACATATTTTAATGGACCAAATTACATTTTCTTGCTATGAGAGGTCAGCCTAAGTTGGGGGCGAGAAGACTAGAATTCTTGGCTTAGCAACTCATCCATTCTGTAACTATACATATAAGAAAGGAGTGCTGCTCACATACACAGGTTCCAGTTGTAGAATTGTGTGCTCCATGGGCCCCACCAAAAAAATAGTATTCATGGGGAGCCTGTTACTCCCCTTTTTCACTGGAGCCCATAGACCACACACTTCTACAACTGGAACATGTGCATTTGTTGATATATTTATTATTAATGCAGTCAGACCAGATTAAAAAATGATTTTTGACCTGTTGCTTTGGGCTACTGCAGTTTGCATAGGATTTGGCCTTGACACTGCTTAGTTAAATAGGCTTGACTATACGGTTCCCCAGTACTTGGTGCTTCTGATGAGGCTCACAGGCTAACAAATGTTCATGCACTCTTAGTTAAAGTTTATTCTTTTAATTCGGTATCATCTTATCATGAATACAAGCTACCTCAGCCACCTTTTCACCTTTTCACTCTTCAATAGTTTGCACTTTGAGCAATGTACATTAGTTTTTACATATCATCTGTTTTGGGTCAAATCACTGAGAAATTGTCACAACTTGAATAACATGGATCTGTTTACTTACGACAGTTGGCTTCATCAGAGCGGTCATTACAGTCAAAGACACCATCACATTGGTAGTAGCTGTTGATGCACTGGTTGCCACTCGCACATGCAAACTGGGAAGATGTGCAGTTGTAAACTAAGCAAGAAAAGAACAATATTAGCCATTGCCAAAAAAAATATTTTTTTTACCTTAAAGACATTGTGACAGATGGAATACACAATTTTAAACTGTAGTGCTGGCAGAAACAACAAAAAAATAATCATTTTTACTGCATTTTTAACAAAGCAAGATAATGTTGTTAGCTAAAGTGATATCTGAAAGAAGCAAGCACAGAAATATCAAGCTGCATGTAATGTGATCTGAATACTTTTGTCACGTTTTTACCGTTGTCCATGACCTAGTTGAGATTTCACCTCACTTCCTGTCCACGTGACAGGAGGACAAGAAATAAGGGGAGTGGTTGTCACTGGGAAATAAAGACATCTATGGTAATAAAAGTCTGAAAGCTTTGGCTTTAATCCCAGAAATCTACAAACAGCGTTTTTGTTTTGTCAGCCTATGCAACACCTTTAAGCATCTTGCTTGATTATGTATACTTACCGCAATCTTGCTCATCAGAACCATCCACACAGTCTTTGTCTCCATCACAGATGTAGGATGGGTCAATGCAACGATGATCTGGACACTGGAACTGCCCTGGCTCACAGGTGCTGGTAATATCTGCAAACATTATACACTTCATAAAGTATTCGGTAATGATTAGGTTAACAGTGTTAAGAGTGTCTAATACATTCATAGACCTAGAAATGCAGCTGCATTGTCAGCCGAACAGTGATAAGAGAATCAAGTGATTCCCCCCATTATATGTTTTTTTAAGTATATTGCCAGCTTTAGCAGTCTATTGATATACCCCCTCCCCCATTGTACACTGAGATCCCATTCCCCTAATATATGATGAGAGATCCAATTCCCTTATTATGTGTCGAGAGATCCCATTTCCCAATTATATGATAAGGGATCTCATTCCCCCATTATGTGATAAGAGATCCCATTCCCCCATTACATGACGAGAGACCCCATTCTCTTACTATATAATGAGAGATTCCATTCCCTTAATATATAATGAGAGATCCAATTCACCCATTATATGATAAGGGATCCCATTCGCCCATTATATGATGAGAGATCCTATTCCCCATTATATGATGAGAGATATCTTTCCACCCATTATATGATGAGAGATCCCATTCCCACATTACATGAGGAGAGATCCCATTCCCCCATTACATGAGGAGATATATCTTTCCACCATTATATGATGAGAGATATCTTTCCCCCATTATATGATGAGAGATCCCATTCCCACATTACATGATGAGAGATCCTATTCCCCCATTATATGATGAGAGATCCCATTCCCACATTACATGATGAGAGATCCCATTCCCCCATTACATGAGGAGAGATCCCATTCCCCCATTACACGATGAGAGATCCCATTCCCCCATTATATGATGAGAGATCCTAGTGCCCCATTATATGAGGAGAGATATCTTTCCCCCATTATATGAGGAGAGATATCTTTCCCACATTACATGATGAGAGATCCTATTCTCCCATTATATAAGGAGAGATATCTTTCCCCCATTATATGATGAGGAATCACATTCCTCTATTATGTAATGAGAGTTCCCACTCCCACATTAAATTATGAGAGATACAATTTCCCCATTATATGATGCTGACTGACAGCACAACAAATAAAGGAAGTTTCTATTGTAACACAGAAGCTGAGGTTTCATACCCTTTCAACTCAAATGTGTTTTCTTGTGGAAAATGGGTACTTACTGCAGTTCACCTCATCAGATCCATCTCCGCAGTCATTATCCGTGTCACAGAGCCATATGCGAGGGATGCAATGATTATTACTGCAGGTGAAGTAGTTGCCAGGACATGATCGAGGACCCTGGGTAGGACAGTTCTGCTCATCGCTACCATCAAGACAGTCATTGTGTTTATCACAGCGCCAGTTCTGAGGAATGCATTGCCCATTACGGCATGTGAAGGCTCTGGAAGAACATGTGTTATCTGCAAGAAGGAACAAAGACCAACACTGATACATGTGACAAAGATTTGCCTGGCATTCAAGTCTTCTTAAATCAAAACCATGATGGTTTGTAGTCAATTATATTTCAATATTTGTTTACTGAAAATAACAGTTGTTTAATAATATATATAACTTGTATATAACTTGTAACTTTAATTTGTAAAATATTTTGATTAATTTAACTTAACACAGCTTTTACATAATTAGTGCCGCTTCAGATATTTACCTAAAAAACATAAATCAAACAGTCTTCTGGCTACAAGGATATTACATAAGTGCTGGGGAATAAAAAAAGCTCAAAATTCTCTTATTTTAGAAGCTTTTTTTTTTTCGCTTTCATGTGCACAGTAGTTGCAAATGCCATCCAGAATATCCACTATATTTATTGTGACCTAAAGTTGGCCATACATGGCTCAAATTATGTAAATCGGCTTTTATTTGGGCTGTGGGTGCCCTGCTGACACCACCCGGCTCAACAAATTTTATTTGAATAATCAAAGGAGTTGGCTGGAAAGAGTTGCCTGACAAGTGACTGCAGCCAATCAGCTGTGATCACTGTATGGGTATTTTGACAGGTGAAGGTGACATCAATATAATAGCTGTCAGGGGAGGTTCATCCATCCACACTGTTTGGTATTACTGGGGAATCAAGTGATTTCTTTGGATGCATCCAAGAAAAGGCTTTTAAGGACACAAAATGCATATTGATATACTAGGAATAACACATTTATTTCAGTCCTCTATAAGTGTCTACAAAATCTTAAAGAGAACCTGTCAGCTCTAACCTACAGAGTACATAGCACATAGTGTGTCCTTCTAAGAGGGGAAGAAAAGTCTGGACACTATACAAATGAAGCAGATTTCTAGGCAATATCTCCTACCAGTGTCGTTCCTTTCAGGGATCCTTTCAGGGATTTATTCAATGTGTGTGGTCCCCCTTAAAATATATAACTAGATTTATATCTCGGATAAGAGTCTGGCGTAGATTTTGGGGGGCTACGCGTTGCTCTTTGCATATCTACATTTATATTTTTTACAATTTAGACTGGGGTGCCTTGAGATTTTGCATATTTTTAAAGGGTGCCATGACTTAGAAAATGTTGAGAAATGTTGGTTTGGGACAGGTGAAAGACGGTCTGTGATTGTTTAGTTTTTTGTCCTTATTAAATAAAAGTTGATGATTCTTACTTTTATCATTGTTACACAGTCTATTACTTACTTAGTGATCCGCAGCCTTGTTCATCACTATTGTCATGACAGTCATCAACCCCATCACAACGATAATAGCTTGGCACACACTTGCCGTTGGCACAGGCAAATGAATACTGTCCACACTGCAATGTTGGGGGTTCATTTGATGGATCCTCCACACAGATGCTCTGTCCAGAAGCCAACTTCATTCCATATGGACAGCCGCACACCCGCTGGTAGTTAGGGGCCGGAAAGCAAAAATGACTGCAGTCTCCATTTGGATTTGTTGGTCTATTGCAGGGATTTGATCCTTTGATAGACAAATAACTAATATTATTTGCATGCCCAAGTTAACTATAATGTTACAAGAGTCAGCACCAATTCAGAGATGATTTGAAGATCAGCCGAGTGACACTCAAATAAGATACATTTTCGTTAATAGTTAAGGTACTTTAATGTATTTTTAAGATTTAGCTCCTGAGTTTAGTGTCACTTTAACCAACTGTGCACTGGCTTACCTATTTGGATACCTGCATCAAATGATTTCACATGTGCAATGTTGTTGATCCCTCTACGAATAATGGTCATCTCTCCTCCATCGTATTTCCTAACACGAACTATTCCTTTGAGCCTCCAGTCTGTAATGTATGCATAACCTAGACCAAATACAGACAATTCAGACCTGAGTACTTGTGCCGCTGCATGAAGGGATGACTGAGTTAATGGATACATAAATAACAACATTTTCACATTGAAAAGTAGAACTTTACCCCAAAAGCAACTTAACATTTGAAGCAACATCGTATACTTTTATTCATATTGCTAGTAATACATTTTACTTAAAGCGTATCTAAACCCAAAAGCAAAAATTTTATATATTGCAGCTTGCCTAGTCTTAGATGTGGTACATTTATTTTAGGTTTTATTTTCACCTGGTGATCCAGCCAGTAAGTCTGTTATTTTTCTGATTACCGTATATGGCGAGGTAGACAGAGGGCTGAGACAAACCATTTAACACTGACAGGGGTGCTTACAATGGTCAGCTTTTATACATTAATGTAAAACCTTTATCCCAAAAGAAAAAAAAACTGTTGTTGTAACTACTTGAAAAGTGTTATCCAGAGTTCAGATTTAATGTGTTGGTCAAGTCCATCTAAATCTGAATCTAAGTATCTAACACAACCTTTCCCAGAGAGTGACAATGCTGATGTCCAAGGGAGGCTCAGTTTCTCTTCCATTGAGTGGAGCCACCATAAGACAAGAAGTGTGTCACTGGCTTGATCACCAGGGGAAAAACAAAGGAAGAAAATTCATTAAAGAAAATGATGTAGTCACCACATCTAAGAATTGGTATGCTTTAATATATTACAATTTTGTTTTTGCGTTTGGATACGCTCTAAAGCCCCACTCCAGGCAAAATATGACCCCCACACCCCTCTAGGCCCTACTCCAGAGTTTCTATTTTTCCTTATGTTGTGAAACAAGTTATACTTATCTAAGTCCCCCCTCCAGGTCCCTCACCCAAGCCGTTTCTGTGTGCAGAGTACCGCTAAACCATAGTTCAAATGATCCCTTGATGGTCAGTCCCCTACTGACCCCTTGTGATGATGTCACTACTCTTCTGAACCCTGTGAGGATTCTGCTGCCAATAGAAAGTATCCTGTGACATGGACACTCAAAGAAAGACTTTGCCAGATGTAAACAAAGGAAGAGAGTCCACTCAGTACAGGAGGATCATATGACCGCAGCTTTTGAGAAGTAAAAAAAGAATATTTATAGTAGATTCTTATTCTTACAGCCAGCACTTCCTGTCTGGGAAAATTTGCCTTCACTTCCTGTCTCAGTGATAGTTCAGACCTACTGTGAGCTGAACTTCTTGTTTTGCTGTCTGCAGTACACTCTCCATGTGTTACTCTAGAGAATCCACTAAAGGTTATTGAGAGTGTCACTGTGTCCCCAGTAGATTCTTCATAAGAATAAGCACAAAGCGACCAGTATTGAGGGCTACAGACTATCCAGGCAGAGGCCATTTTGTCTTCTGGCTTACAGTTTTGACAGATGATAAATGCCACTTAGCAGAATTCAACAATGTGAGCATACGCAATGTGGAAAGACACAATTAAGGATTTGCTAAGAATGGAAATAGCCATTTACTATACCTGAGAAAATAAAAACATTAAAAGAAGTTAGTCATCTTACCTCCGTAAATTGTAAGTCCAAACGGATGAGTCATTTGTGTTATTCGACTAAGAGTTTGTCTGTCTGTACCATCAAAGTTGCTATGTTCAACCTTATCAAAGAAAGCATCCACCCAGAAGATTCGCAACGAACTGTAAAAAAGAAAAGCTACGTGTTATTTAAAAAGAAGAAATTACTTCACTGTGCTGGGAATCACTATTATAAGATTATGTTAAATATTTTACTAATAACTTGATACTAAATTATAAATGTTTCGGACAGCATATAGTTGGACGGATACCGTTCGCATGTTACCATGTTACTAGTGCCTCTAGATGGCCCTGAGGAGCATAGGAAAATCCAATGCTTCTCAGTGCCATCTAGTAGCGCTAGTGCTGTGCGAATGGAACATTTATAAATCAGCCGGTAGAAACATTTTTCTATAGCAGTGAATGTGGCATTTGCCAAGCATTCATTGCAGGTGAATATTTATGGTGGATGTGTTTTAATACTCAGTGAATGATCACCACTGGTGATGAATGTTACAATCACCACTTCATATGAACACTATATTGCCAAAAGTATTGGGACGCCTGCCTTTACACGCACATGAACTTTAATGGCATCCCAGTCTTAGTCCGTCGGGTTTAATATTGAGTAGGCCCACCCTTTGCCGCTATAACAGCTTCAACTCTTCTGGGAAGGCGTCCACAAGGTTTAGGAGGGTGTCTATGGGAATGTTGGACCATTCTTCCAGAAGCGCATTTGTGAGGTACTGATGTTGGACGAGAAGGCCGGGCTCGCAGTCTCCACTCTAATTCATCCCAAAGGTGTTCTATCAGGCTGAGATCAGGACTCTGTGCAGGCCAGTCAAGTTCGTCCACCCCAAACTCGCTCATCCATGTCTTTATGGACCTTGCTTTGTGCACTGGTGCGCAGTCATGTTGGAACAGGAAGGGACCGTCCCAAAACTGTTCCCACAAAGTTGGGAGCATGAAATTGTCCAAAATGTCTTGGTATGCTGATGCCTTAAGAGTTCCTTTAAGCCCAACCCCTGAAAAACAACCCCACACCATAATCCCCCTCTACCAAACTTTACACTTGGCACAATGCAGTCAGGCAAGTAAAGTTCCCCTGTCAACTGCCAAACCCAGACACATCCATCGAAATGCCAGACACAGAAGCGTGATTCGTCACTCCAGAGAGCACGTCTCCACTTCTCTAGAGTCCAGTGGCGGCGTGCTTTACGCCACTGCAACTGGCGCTTTGCATTGCACTTGGTAATGTAAGGCGTGAATGCAGCTGCTCGGCCATGGAAACCCATTCCATAAAGCTCTCTACGCACTGTTGTTGTGTCAATCTGAAGGCCACACGAAGTTTGGAAGTCTGTAGCTATTGACTCTACAGACAGTTGGTGACTTCTGCGCACTGTGCGCTTCAGCATGCGCTGACCCTGCTCTGTCATTTTACGTGGCCTACCACTTCGTGGCTGAGTTGCTATTGTTCCCTGTTGCTTCCACTTTGTTATAATACCACTAACACATGACCGTGGAATATTTAGTAGCAAGGAAATTTCACGGAAATGTGAATCCAATGATTTGGAGAGGTGTCCCAATACTTTGGGCAATATAGTTAATGTCCCTATGTGTCCTTTGTTTTTAATTTCAGGGTAAAACTGAACGATTCACATTTAAAAGTAATCACGATTTTAAGTCACAAATAATGTGTACTAATTCCGTGTGGGAAGGTCATTGCTTACAACAAGTATACAATGCCTACAAAGATACATATACCGTGCCCAAATGGAATATGTTCTTCTTGCCCTATGAAGGAAGCCCAAATGTATCTCTGAAATACTTGTTTTTCTTAATGTTTCGTTAATGGCTGTCACAGCTAAAAAGTAACTGAAGCAGAACAGTAAGGAGAAAATTAGTTTTGTCAACTACACTATAGGAATAATTGTCAATAGACAACTCTGAACCTGGGGCATAAAGTATACATATGGTGGCTTCCAACTCCAGAGTCAGAACTCTGCCATGGTACCCCAATCTCTCATGTTCACCTGCAGGCTTGACTAACATACATTGAGATATAAATTGAATGGAAGTTAATATTTGTATGGTGCGGTCTGGATTCATGAACTTTAAGACCATAAAGTACAAATGTTAAATGTTATCTGCAGGGACCTCTTGGGTCAGCCTTAATACATCATAGGCATGACAGGTGTACTTTGACATACATCATGTAACATTAGAATATAATAACCCATAGATCATAATATGTTTCTTGTAAGAAAGCCTGCTGTACTCTTCACCTGCCAGGTAGGTGATAAAATATCTGTGCATTCCTTTGACAAGTAACAGTAATTAATGAGTTACCCCCAGTCCATAGCTAAACCGTTGGGCCATCCAAGAGTTGTGTTCACTATTGGCATCGCATGAGATCCATCACACCACGACCTCATGATCTTTGCTGGTCGGTACCAATCAGTCCAATACAGAAACCTAAGCAAATCAGAATAAAGCATAAAATATAATGACATACTTTTTCTATCATACTGCATATTCATAATGCTTTCCCATTCTGAGATGTTATGTGATGCAGTATTAAAGAAACATTAAAATGTGTATCTACCCCAGTGTACCTGTTGAGCCACTAAAAGTAAAAAGTAGGGTTTTCAGGCAGTACAATTGTGGCATCAGAGCAAACTGGCATGGGACTACAATTGATCGGAGTGGGATATTGTGAGTACTGGCTTTGATAGTCCAGGTAATAGTTTAGTTTTTGGGGTTAACTATAGATGGGCTTAAGGTACAGTAAGGAGCTAGAGGGTAACGTGTATCTAACACCAAGTACAAAAATGTAATCTATGGCAACTTACCGTTCTTAGATTTGGTGACGGAATTGGTCTTTTCACCCTTTATTTTCACCTAGTGATCCTGTACTAGGGTGACAATGCTGACTCATTGCACTGTATCTATGGAAGAGCAATGTTATCACCGTAGGCTGCTCACTCTTGCTTTAAACTTAAGAACACCCCCATTCGCCTCATCTCCATGAAATAAGAGGGAGGAATTCTGTAATTTACAGGTGGACACTGGGCAGGGCTAATAAGCCCTTGAAATTGAATTGCAGCAGAGGCACAGTGTTACTAGCTCACTACCTGCAGTTAGGAACCCACCAGATCTCTGGCAGGATCAATAGGTAACTTTCCCACTTATGGGAGAGATATAACAAAACACTTTTAACTGAATATTTAACATATCAGAAGTGAGCAAATAATAGAAGACAATTATTAGGGTTTACATACATTTTGGGGTCTATTTATGAACATGAACTTTTTCCATGTGATACTGCATTATGGCTACTAGATGGTGTTGAAGAGCATTGAAAACAAAAATACTTATTTCCTCCTTTAGCTCCATCTAGTGGTCATAATGTGATATTACATGAAGGCATTCAAAAATTCATTCAAATTTGTAAAGAAAATTATTAAAGAACGTTTGTTTGGGAAGCTATTCACACAGAGCGAACATTCACGTCCTTGCTGTGGAAGGTTATGTTTACTCTAATGAACCCTGTCTGTACTGTGCTGGCAGATTTCATTTCCAGTTGTAAACTGGATTTGAACACTGCCTGTCCTAACAAAGAATTAAAGACTAAAGTATGGAATACACGGGTAGATTTTTGCATGAACGTTCGTATAAAAAAACTCCCATCGGAACATTGTATACTTGTATCAGAAAATTGCTGATTGTCGTACAAATTTAATATTCATTTTTATTTAACATTCTATTTTGGATTGAATGGGGTTTCAGAACGAAAATCACATTCACTGTTAAAAGCTCATTCGATCAAAAAAAATTTCCAACATGCACCTTAGGATTGTTTTATCACTGCGGTTGTAATTGATCGTCGATTTGACTTCATCAACGATTAGAAAGTCGAACTAATCAATTTTGTTAATTCTATATTCTAACCATCTATACTCTACTTTAGAAGCATTGTATGTCAATGAGAAGAATCTGCTGCAATAGAGAAGATATAATTTACCTGATCCTCCATCCTGCCTTGCTGCTAGACCGGTCCCTGCAGCCTCTTCTCCCCCCGGGCTCTGGTGGTCTAAGGACTGCTGATGTCATCACGTCTAATGCAGGTCCATTCACCTGTATTAGACGTGAGGACGCTGAGGGGCGTTCCAACATCAGGAGCGGAGGGAGAGAGAGGTGAGTGCTGAGCACTGCAGGACTGAGGATCAGGTGAGTATATATTCTGTATTCTGTCCCCTAGACCAAAACGAGTAATGACACCTTTAAGTGCAAGATAGGCCCCACTGGAAGGGTTAATTATTATGTTAATAGATGGAGTACCTCTTTAAGCATACGTGCGGACATAAAAGATAAAACAGAAAGGATAACATTTCATCAGGAAGTAAGACGCCACCAACTATATCTAAAGCATAAAGCAGAGCATTATATCTCAGCTGGAGACAGTAGCACTCTAAAGTGAATAATGGTTCGGCAAGCCTGACTCTCCTGGCTTCGTGACAGTAAAAGAAAACGCTGTTAGAAGATTGAAGTTTTCAGGAGAACTTTTTAGCATATTCCCACTGAGCAACATATTACTTTACAGTCTCCTCGCCTGCCAGCAACACAGACGCAAACAGCTGGACGCGGAACATGCAAGATCACGGAAAATAAACAGAAAACATCCTCCATTAATTCTGCTTCTGATCAGCGCAAACGGGTTATGAAAACACAGACGTAGAAAGAAAAATAGAGAGAAGGCAAGACTGGTTTACCCCAACACCGGATGCACCACGATGGAGCGAGGTTGATTTAAATTCTGGATAATGGCTCTTCTGGATTTGTCTGCCAGCCTCATGACGCTGATGCTCCGGTATCTCGGGTCGGTCCAGTATAGGTTTCTAGAGATCCAATCAAATGCCAGATCTTCCACACCTTCCACCCTGTTGGCTGTGAGGATTTCCTTACCTAAAGCACATGGCAGAATTGCACTGTGAGATATATTTTGAACATGGGTCCAGAAGAGCTGCAGCTTAGATTCATGAAGTTCTGGGGTGCACATAGAACTCCCCTTTCTATACTTACTGTGCGCCCACCTTGCATTATGTACAAAAAACAGCAGCAACACTTCCTTACAACCCTTTTCCATTATATTATTTCCAGAATGAGCCTCCAGCAAACATTTAGGGCCCATATGCACTGTTGCAACACTCTAAAAATGAACTTTCCCATACCAAAAATGTGTCTGTTCCCATCTCAGCGCTCTAGTGCAGTACATTTTGGAACATATGACATGTCTATTTTCTTCTGCGTTTTAGTGCATATGGCAGCACATCAAAACATATATAATACACCTTTTGATGCATTGGCAACAGGTATTAACAAGTCTTGGTCACTGGCTCTTATCCACTTCAAATTCTAAGTTCAAAAACACATTGGAAATGTCATGGCAATGCACCAAACACATCTACACATAAGGCAACGAGGATGCAAATTGATTCATATCAACGCACTTGTCTAATGCACCTAATGAGCCCTAATAAAGAACACTGCACTACACATAACTACACCGCGCCCCTCTAAGTTAGCCCTGATATGCCGATTAAAGTCCAGCCGAAAACCCTGCTGGTTACATTTCTAGTGTTCACAATTTCTTGTGGGAAGTTATTTCATGCCAGATTCTTCTTGGACATGTTTTGCTTTCTCATCTCTTTCTAATCAGAGCCTCTGAAACCTGCTAAGACTACCAAGCTGCAATGTGTGTCTGGTGTGAGCCGTGCACAGTGTGCGAAGCCTCGTACCCCCATAGAGCTGGCACTGGCCAGTACTGAGGGAGCCTCCCGCTTGAATTCCACACTCTTCAAAGATACATTTATCTTAAATGCCTTGTATGACATTGACAGCGTTATCAGGTTAAAGGCATCATTTGGCTGATGACTGCTACAAAAAAAAAAAAAAAAACTGAAGGGAAAACGTCTAAATAACAACAAATGTAAAAGAGCTGCGGATGAACTAATATGTATTTGATGGATTTAAACACCTGTTAACATTGAGGAAAAGCTCGGCTAAGCATGATTTGCATCCAAACTGCTCATAGAACACAACTGCAATGTCGTTATAAGGAAACAGCAATCCATTCTGTATAAAACAAAACGTATTACACTTCTGATTTAAAGTGATTGGCCATACAAAACTTTTTTTAGTTTTGTATAGTGTAAAGCTGGCCATTCACCTATAGGTTAGCTGCAGATTTTCTATGGTCAGATGGAAAAAGTGCAACACATGTCTCCATCTACGCTAAACTGTGTGGATGGAGGAATCTCCCACTGGGCCAAGCTTCAGTATATTGCTAGTCGGCCTCGCTGGCTGTCAAAATACCTGAACAATCTGATTGGATGCAGGCATTGTTCAGGTATTTTGAGAGCCAGCGGGGCCGACTAGCAAGATACTAAAGTTTGGCCCAGTGGGAGATTCCTCCATCCACACAGTTTAGTGTAGCTGGAGGAATCTGTTGCACTTTTTCCATCTGACAATAGAAAATCTGCAGATAATCTATAGGTGTATGGCCAGCTTAAGGCCTCGTTCATACCAGGCATGTTCCGGACCGATTCTGGCCAGAACACACTGCACCCCATTGCGGCCGGCTCTCTATGTTGTGGGACAGGAGGGGGCAGGGCGGTCCACTGAAGTGAATGGCACCATAGCCACGCCCTCCGGCCGCAATGCGATCGGCCGCACGAGAACGCAAGGCACATTATGCAAACAAAATGCCGTAAGCACTTTTTTGTATGGACCGGACCGGAGGCATAATGTGCCTTGTGTTCCCGTGCGGCTGATTGCATTCCGGCCAGAGGGTGTGGCTACGGTGCCATTAACTTCAATGGACCGTCACGCCCCCTCCTGCCCCACAACATAGTGAGCCGGCCGCAATGCGATGCAGTGCGTTCTGGACAGAATCGGGCCGGAACGTACTGTGTCTGGTAGAGAGAATCAGGTGCTGAGACACCAGTATATATAAATAACGTTTTACACTGAAACTTTGTATTGAATATAAAAATGCATTGGCTGAGGCCCCATTCACACAGTGATTTATGCCACGTTCTGGGATTCCTGCGACAAGAACCTACAGATACCTGTGGCAGGAATCCCAGGTGTCCCTGTTGAGATCCGGCTGCTGTACCCATTGAAGGTAATAACAGGGTGACAGTGGCCACATTTCTCAACGGCAGTCAGCGTGTATTCGGACATGCCACGGTTACACGCGGTTCAGGATAGATGATTGGATAGATGACAGGATAGATGATCGGGACCACACAGGATCCCTTCATCAGGCATAGCAGTGATGTCATATGCCTGATGAAGGGATCCTGTGTGGTTCCTAAAACCTTATGTATTTGACATAAGTTTTGAATAAATTCACGACTGACTATCCTTGAAGGAGTCTGGTGTGCTGGTGACATCTCTTTATTATCAGGATAGATGATTGTCCCTGGATATAGCCAGATGGGGCCACTGTTACCCTGGCATTAACTTCAATGGGTACAGTGGCTGCATCTCAGCAGGGACACCTGGGATTCCTGCAACAAGAATCTGTAGAATCTGTAGACAGGGATCCCAGAATGCGGCATGTGTCTGCGTGTGAAAGGGGTCTAAGGCAGGGATTGACAACCTCGGCATCTGTGGTGAAACTACAAATCCCTCATGACTCTGCCTCTGGGAGTCATGCCTGTGGCTGTCAGAGTGTTGCAGTGCTTTATTGTATTTGTAGTTTCACCACAGCTGGAGTGTTGAGGTTGCCTACCCCTAAGGCATTTTGTAAGTTCCAAGTAACGGGCAGGCACATTTAATATCATTTTTTTTAAATTAGAACTGTGCATGGGCCCTCCTCCTACTGTGCACATTATGTAAAAGTTGAGTATGTCTGAATCAAGTTAAAATGTTAAAACTTTTTAACATTTTTGGATAGAGTGGAGAGGGATTGGAACATTTGTCAGGTTTTTATCACTGCCTGTGTCCCCGTTAGGCACATTCACCCTCTCTGTTTTTCCAATGGGGACACTAGTTCTGGTGACCTTGCTGACCACCAGGGATTTCTTTTCACTTCATGTTGTGGCTATTGGACAAGAAGTTAAGGGAAATCTCTCCAAAGGGACGCGGATGGCAAAAAAAGTGGCAGGGGTTATAACCCTCCCCTACTCTATCCAAAACCATAACATTTTGACTTTAGTTATTGTTGTAGACTATTCCATACAGACACACACACACACAGGTTGAACTGGATGGACCTGCGTCTTTATTCAACCTTACCTACTATGTTACTATATTACCATCTAATTGTACAATCTACTTTAAATCTACCATTAAGTATGTAGTGCAAGGACCTTCTCGATTGTAAAGAAATGGATTGTTTAGGTTTGTCCTTAAATTGTATAGTTTTGATAAATCTAAAGAAGATTTTGCAGATATTGTACATTGTGATTGTATAGTCTATGGCTTTATTTTTAACTTTATAAGCTGCATTTACATAGCATTTTTCAGATCATCAGTGAATTGAAATCTGATTATCAAGGGTTTACAGCACTTCACATGTACTCATTGTTCTTTTCACTTCTTTGTCAATAAGACCAACATTGTGTTCAGAGCTGTATAAACACCACAATTACCTGTCCCGTCTACTTTCTGCTTGTAGATCATGTCTTTCACAGTGTCTGAGTAAAATATACTGTTGTCCTGAGCATCAAAATCTATTCCCACAAAATAGGAGGGCACCCCAGTAATGGGGATGATGACATCTTCCTGTGAGGAGAGGTTAAATGGAATCCCGCGGACCGCCATTTGGGAGGAAAAAAGCAGAAATTTCTGTATACCTGGAAGAAAAATTAAAGTCAGTGATGATGACAGGATAGGAAGTACAAGGTAGTTGTGTTGTATTTGGCTTTATTTCTTAAGCACAGGTCCGGATTAGACTCTGAAATTCATTGCAAGCATACAGCAATTTTTCATTTTTGGTGTACCTTTAAGTACAGTATATGTTCAGCCATAACTTTTATTTTATTTTGGATAGAGTGGAGGTAGGTTAGAACCCCAGTTCGATTTTTACTGCATACAGGTGCTTCGTTCACTTTCTGTCTTTCCAACAACATATTTTCCAAAGAGGAAGTGAAGGAAAATCTCCAGCAGCAACATGGTTAGGAAAAACTTTATTTAGTAGAGTAGAACCCAGAACCCCTGTCAGGTGTTTATTTCTGGTTATGTAGAAAACAGTAAGGACATCACACCTATGGTGTTAGAGTCCAGTGTAGTCTTTCATTAAATAATCAATAGGATAAAAGAGTCAACACATGTAGGGGGTTCACACTCTCCCCCCTCATCAAGGCTTGTATATTGTGTAGCTTCAAAAATGCAATGTATGCTGCAGATAGAGCTTTTATTTAACATGAGACTTTTACACTTTTTCATATCTTCATGAGCTCAGGACTTTTTTGAAGCTACACAATATATAAGCCCTGATGGCGGGAGAGTGTGTGAACCCCCCAAAGCACATTGGTTTTCTTATCCTGTTGATTATACAGTATATAAAGCGTCTACCCTGGATAACAGCATTGGTGTGGCACCCTTACTGCTCTGGAAATATCTGGATTTCCCTTAGGACCCCTTTCTTTACTTGGGGTCAGTTTGGTATATGGGAGCATCCTCACTGAAGGGATTCAACTAATTAATACAATGGTCATTTAAAGTACCGGACATCTAAATCTAGGGTTTTTTATGCATATACTATGAAATTTTAATTTCTGTCTGTGTCCCTATTGCAGTTTTCTTCAGTTCCCAACTAGTAAAACCCTTGTCACCAGGGAAGAATATAAGGGACAATCTCTAATGGAGCCCCAGATACCAGTCAAAACCAGACAATGATTCTAATCTTTCCCTGTTCTGTCCAAAACTAAGACAACAGTTTTTGGCTTAAGATGAACTTTGAAACAGCGTTCACATAACAAAAGGTAATATAATAGGGTCATCATTGCAATTAAGATGTGAAGCAATGGTGTAGCAACAGAGGTGGCGGGCCAGGTGCTGTAGCATAGGGGCCCACATTTATCTTCAGATCAAATTATAACAAATTTTCAAAATATTTCAATGCAGCCATAAGCATACGCAGGCAAATGTACTTACCAACACATCGGCGTCCATCTTGCTGTAGATCAAACCCTAACTTACAGCGGCATCTATACCCTAGTCCGTCATTGTCAGTCCTGTGACTGAGAACACATATCTGCTCACAACCTCCATTATTGTTTCCACAAGGGTTCCTCACTGCACAGACAATTAAAACAGAAGAAAAAAATGAGCAACCAAAATATGGAACTTGGCCAAAAACATATTTCTTACCCATTTTCCAGGCTAAATAAATAACCAAGTGATATTTTTTAAGTTGTCTACATTTTGTCTGAACATAATGTTTTATATTGTTATTAAATGTGATCCATCAAAGTATAATAAAAGTGATCAGATCATTTTTACACAAAATGTGACCCCCAGTGATGCAGAAAGGCAGGCAATGGGGGAGGGGAAGGGTGTCATGATAGAGTTAGGTGAGAAGTTGTTTCTAGATGGGGAATCTGACTGTTCAGAAAGGTCCAAGGGAATTAATTGAGAATTGTGAGGTTTAGGGTTAGGGGGCAGACAGAATACAAGACAAATTCACAGTTCAGGCAGGCATGGTTCATGATCCTTCAGAAACCTCTTTGCTTGCTCAGTATTAGGCTATGGGTGGCAAGGGTTCTGTCACAGCTAGTTGAGGGTATCTTTGGAAGGTGGCTCTGGAATTTTTAGCAGACCTGCACATGACAGGTGAAGACCTCTCGTTTATAGCCCATATACAGCTTCCAGAGATAGTATGGCCAAACCTGGCTTCCACATCTATCTGCAAATGTGTACAGTTGATGTTTTATAAAAAAGAGACTTAACTAGGTATCATTTGCTGGCCAGCGGGTCAGATGGCTGGGGAATATATTATTGTGCACATGTGAATTATCCCTTCTATGTGTAACTCTCTATTTAGTAATATATTGGTTTAACTGCTATCCTCGTTGTATTTTTGCTAAACCCTTGGTTCTCAATTGGTGGGTCTTGACCCAAAAGTGGCTCATGACCCCTTGTTCAGTGGATCGCCACGTGCCTTCCACTTTTCTAAGTGAGGGGCTCCTCTGCCTCGCCCTAGCGCAGCACTGTCAGTTCTCGCGCAAAGCAGCTATTCAAAATATGTTGCCCAGCGCCAAGTGTCAGCTTTTTGTGGGATAGGAAAGGGCTATAGCTGCAAGGGAGCTCCATCTATATGTGCATTGCTTACAGCTCCCTCACGTGTCCTGCAGAGGTACCTGGACTGGAATGACATCACATTCTGGCTCTCGGCACCTCTACAGGGCATGTAAAGGAGCTGTACAAGAAATGCTTTATGGATGGAGCTCCATCACAACACAGTAGCCCACACTGGACCCCAGGCTGAGGATCCACTCCAGTTCTCGTAAGGTAGGGAGACTAAGTGGACCTTAACATTTTAAAAAAAAGTGAGTGTGTATATGTGTGTGAGAACGCCTGTGAGTGTGTGAGATTGTGTCTGTGGTTGTGTGTGTATGTCAGTATTTTTGAGGGCCCGTTCACACTAGTACAGTACTAAGTAGTACAAGTATAGTACTAACGCACTGTACCATGCAATTGCACCTACCATGCATTCTGGTGAGGGAGGTATGCTGCGTTGCCATTCATTTGAAGGGTGCCCCAAACTCACCTTCCACCCACAGTTCGTATGTCCACACTGGAACGCGTGGTACCATATTTCAATGTGTCGTGACTTAATGACCAAGAACAAATGTGGGTCCTGAGGTTACACAGGTTTAAAACCACTGGTCTACACAATACTGCTATTCCCAGACACTTTTACAGACTCCTGCAGTACTATGTGGGGTATTTTAGATTAGGATGAGAGGAGGTAGGGCTTCTTTACTGACAGTAGAAATTATATTGAGTAAAGGTAAGGTGCCATCACTTCTGACTCCCATTGACATGTGATGCTGAAGCCTACTGTAGGCTTAATAATAAATATCAATTACAATTGTGATAACTAGATATATAATAACAGAAATTTTCGAATTACTTGTTCATGTATGAATAGAAAACACAATATAAAAAATAAATTTACCATATGGCTGCCTGGCAGAATGATAAATGGTAACTCCATATGGCCTCAGTGCAGATCTGAAAACAGGATATGTGGCACTGTCTGAGAATTTGTTGGCTTTCATCACAGCAAGTTTGGTCCAGTCAGTGAAATACACAAAGTGTTCAAAAATGCTTATTCCATATGGATGTGGGACGTTGTCTCCTCCATGTACCACTGTTTTTCTATAACAGAATCACATATTACAGATCAGATGCATCAGTAATACAAACAGAATGCAAAGTATTGTATATAATAAAGTACATAATTGAATGATACCTGTGCAGTCCATCATAGGTCACAGTTTCAATGTAATCATAGCGACTGTCGACCCAGTACACTCTTTTAGACATAATGTCCAAGGTTATTCCAGAAGGCCATCCCAGTTTTGTTTTAACTAAATCGTGACGGTTTGTGCCATCCATAAAAGCCCTTTCCAACTTGGGATCCCCAGAAACACTATTCCAGTCCGAGAAGAAGAGATACCTGGTTTTAAAATAAGAAAAAATAGGAGATGGAATTAATTTTGCTTCATGTACGTTTTCTTTTATTTAGGATTCAATGAGAAACTAAGACAAATGACAGCTATACTTATGGTGTTTCACTAGCTGTTTAGATATCCTGATATTAGATTACCAATTAAATAACAACATTTTGGTGTCGGCTGAGTTTCTGCCTATACCAGCACAATCATTTAATTTTTCACACACGTGTAAACGTGTGTAAATCTCATGGAAGCTGCTTTTGACTTTCACTAGAACTTCTTCTGCACATAAGCTCATATCATACAAGTTTACAGAAATGGTTTTGTTCTGTTTGGCCTTCTGAAAGCTCAGCATTACCTGTGCCCTTTGAATGTGGTAGGGGGTTTCCTTTTTCTTACATTAGTAAATAGTGCTCAATAGCAATTACACAGCCTATTAACTGCATAGCAGTAAAATCAGCTCGGTTATAAGCTGCAGATGCAGCCATAGCACACCTATATTCATATGTGCACCAAAAAATGGAATTGAACAAAATTACACATTCTCCCTAAATATCAATAAGCAAAGCCTCACATTCCTTTAATGTGATTACTAGTGGGTTTGAAACACCCTAATATACACTGTCATATAATATAATTAGTTTAGCTACAGTCCCCAATCTAACACTACTGAATGAGTCAGATTTGTGACTGATCTCATCTGCCTCTCTTCCTCCCCTGTGTAGGTGGGCTCTGTGGAGTTTAAATTAGAGAGGCAGTCTGAAAGAAAACCTCTTTTGCTGTGCTTTTTTTAATAATACACCTAATGCACAATGATTACAATCTTATTGATGTACTTTGTTTTAAATTATTAAAGATTGTATATAAATACTTAAAAAAACATAAAACATCATTTTAAAACATATAAACAGATAAAAAAAATTAACAATAAACTTGACCCAAGCCCAATATAGATTTGTTTTAGGTCATGCCATCCATAACTCTGTGCTGCTTACCCAACTGTTGGGTCAACTGCAATTCCTCTTGGGCTTCCCAGATCTTCAGCAATTAACGTTATCCGATTTTGTCCATTCATATCTACCATGTCAATCCTGTCCACACTTGTTTCCACCACATAAAGTTTATTACTAATCCAGTCTACGGCAAGATTTTCAGGTGACTCAACCGAGACATTGAGAACTTGACGAACATTAGTGCCATCAATATCGACCGAGAATACCTGGATAATATAAAGGATTGATAAGTGCGATGATATGATATTTGGAAAAGGAACAACTTTGGCTCCAGCTGAGCTTTTGGCTTCTACCTTTTGTACCATTATGGGCGAGGTGAGGTAATTGTACCATTATGGGCGAGGTGAGGTCATTGTACCATTGTGTGTGAAAGGTTTTTCTAACAAATGCAATTGTCTTCTATCTATCTATTAATGTGATAGGAAACCTATACTGAGGGAAGATAGAGGCTTTAATTCCTGACCTCTTCAGAAAATCTTATTTGACTGGCTGTCCTACTGTTCCAGTGGTTTCAGTAGTTCCCAAGTCTCTGACCCTGAACAAATATGTGGATCAGCAGTTATGACTTTCTAATCTTCATCTTTGTTCCAGGTCACTGACTCAGAGATAGCCATTTGAACTGGCAAGGACTGATTAGCAATGTAATATTTAATACAATTTAAAGCATATTCATAGCCAAAACTTTTTGTTTTTATTTTGAATAAAGAAGGGAAGGGTTAAAACCTTTCTCAATTTTTTTCCCCATCTGTGTTCCATTTCGGAGATTTCTTTTCACTTTCTGTCCAGGAGACATAACAGGAAGCACAAGGAAATCTCTCCAAAGTGAAGATAACCCCTTTTAGATAGTTGCCTTTGCAACTAAGTGTCCCCATTGGAAGATTTCCCATTTATTCCTGTTCTCGTACCAAATCAATACTTTAGTCTCTAGAATCATTATGAGGCTTGGTGACTGTGGTCACCAGGACAAATGGAGAGAATGAATCTCCATAGCTGGGACAAAGACAGCAAAATGTAACAGATGTCCCAACCACTAAAAAAATGGTTTGGGCTTTAGTACCCCTTTAAGTACAGAGTCTTTAAAGCAGACCTTGGCATTTCATGGTCCACAGGTCGTATTCAGCCATTGGTCTGTGGCCGTCCGGCCAACCAACCTGCTCTCAGTTATGGCTGGCTGGCAGTGGATTCACCAGCCTCCAAGGCCGGCACATCCACTGCAAGCCATAGCCCAGGGCAGGTCGGCAATCAGTCCATGTTCAGACCGCATTTCTCTTTGGTCCTTGGTTGCTAGCGGCATCTGGCATGAAGTTAGAGGTCTTCTGCAGTCATTGGCTGGTAGGACCACTGAGCAGTCCTAGCAACCAATGACATTAGGGAGCTTCCTCTGTCTCCTCTCCTACAGCTCCCACCTGTTGAATTTAAAATGGTATGTGTGTGTGTGGGGGGGGGGGGGGGTGGGGGGTTGGGGTTTGGCATGTGTTGTTTCCCACCCAGCAGTGACTAACGCACAGTAACGTGCAATGCAATACATTTTTTAACCACAATGCATGGTATTACGGTACTGCATGTTACAGCACAGTTGATCGCATTGCAGCCACCCCTACTTTAAAGGAAATGTTCATTAGAAGACCTTAATTTTATCGGAAAATTGGGTCAAGTCACCATGTTGATAAGCAAAGGTGCAGCCTTATACTTGTCAACTCTAATCTACGCCCTCATATTTCTCTGTATTTTATTAGTTATTAGCATTAAAAGTATTTAGGATCCCATGACTATATCCTACAATTTCTCTCTGGGCACATTACAAGAAGTACAGAGGTTTGTTTCCATATTACTGAGTTCATTTTGAAACACAGAGACACTCATAGCAGCATCAAAGTTTTTAGCCAATTAACTGCAGCCACTGTTCGGGTATTCTGACAGGCACCGGCGCCGGCTGCGAGAATACTATTCCTGGCAGAGGAGAATCCTACATCCCCTGGAGCCAAAACAAGAACAATTGCAAAGTGAATGGCCAGCGTTAAACTGATACAAAGTCAAAGATCCCAAGTCCTGCACATTTATGGAGCTCTCCACATACACCCCTAAAAACCCGATCCCATTTCTGGTTTATGTTTATCAGCACTTTAACAGTTTTTCTAGAAACTTGACACACTGACAATGTTTTATCCAGTACATACCATCCTGTGTCAGTTCCTGGCAATTTCAAAGCTAATATCTGCTAAAACAATGACTTTTCAGTTTGTATTCTGTCAAGAGATCCATTACTGCGCAAAGACAAATATGCAGGAAAAATGTGATTTTTATCATTCATGAAAAAAGCACTTTTGCACTGGCAGGATCGGGTTTCCAAAAATGACTTGTAAAGGATTGGCTAATTTTGAAAGAATGCCCACTATTAGGCATTTGACTCCATTAAGAAGTACATGGGAGGCTGGACAGGATGCCCTTATAATGGAACGCTTTGTTTAACGTCTGTCATGTAATACAAATATGAAAGACACAATTAAAATAGTTTTAATATTTCCTTACCTAATACATTGTTATCAATAAAAACTGCAGTTTTTACTTTTTGCTGGGAATTTGTAATCTGTGTAAAGATTGTTTCTATATACATGAGAATGGAAATGGGTTCATGTAAATAATTTGTACAATATTTTTATTGTTTACAAACCAATAATTCTTATATTTGTATCTCAAAGGGGTACACACATTCGTTTTTTATTAGGTACACCCGCTCACTGCTGCATGCAGCCAAACTGAATCACAAAGATGCAACTCAGTATACAAAACATGCAGATATGGGCAAGAGGTTAAGTTGTTATTTCACCATATATTAGAAAAAGAAACCAGGCCAGGTACATACTATGGTGATCCGTGACCGTGCGGCTATTGTGCACGAAACTGCGCAGATGGCCGCGTGGTCACGCAATCGCCCACCACTGCCGATCACACTGGTGGTGTCATTACTTTCTAATGGCACCCCAGTCTCGCCAGGCAGATTGCGTGGATTCCCACCACGATACAGCCCGTGCAATCGCCCATGCAATCGCCCACAATCACGATTGAAAAAACCGTGTGGTGCATGTGGCAAAAACAGGTACATGTACCTTTTTTCAGCAATTGCCGCACCGATATATTCCCATTGAAATCAATGGGGCCGCGTGGCAATCGCTGTGTGCAATCGTGCATGATCACGTGGTCCCAGGATGCGTATCCCGGGATCTCCAATATCTGAACTTAGCCTTAATGTTATAATTGCTGATGGCAGCATATTAGAAGCTGCTGACCTCCTGGGATTTTAATGCACTATAGTTTCATTTCCTGTAAGTAGATTATGAAACAAAAACATCCAGTGAGTTGTGATTCTGGGGTCAAACATATTGTGGAACCCCAGCCAAATTTTTTTCAAGTTTTGGATACAGTGAGGAATCTCTGTTATGCTTTTATCAATGTCTGTACCTTTGCTGAAAGATTTCCCCTGACTTCCCTTCCTAATGACCATTGTCACCAGAACACAAAGTGATGGGAAGCCTAACATTTTACAGTTGTCATCGGTATAAAAACAGATGGGAAATGTTCCCATTTCAGGCGTCTCTGAATTCTGTCCCGTTGCTCGCGTCAATCTGAAGGCGGGAAATTCCTTACCCACAGCTGAATGGGTTGCCACGGAAGGAGCTTCCTTCTGTGTTCAGGAGGAGCTCCTTCACGGTTTGGAAGAGCTCAGCTTTGGGCTGGGTTCATTTCAGATCTGAGCTCATCCCAATCCCTGTTGTGTATCTGGGAAAGGAAGTGAAGGTAAATCTCCCCAGAACGTGTTCAGCAAGGATGATGCTTGCACTGCCTAACATAAAGACACCAAAGACAACCCCCAAAAATGTATTTATGAATTATGGCATGGGTAGGTAAACTCCAGCTTGCTCAGCTGTGGTGAAACTACAGAATCCATCGTGCGTTGCAATGCCTTATGGGATTTGAGGTGGCATCACAGTTGGAGGGCCGGAGTTTGTCCACCCCTGCATTATGGCATGAATAACAGGACAAAATGAAGCCATGTGAAAAATGACATTTAGGCAAACTTTGTAGTAACAACTATATACCTTGTCTTGTACAGTATCTGTCCAAAAGACTCGTCGTAACTGAAAATGAAAATCCACTCCTACAGCCGTTCCCCGGTTCTGTGACTGCACTAAAGTTCGATAACTGTTTCCATGGATGTCTCCAATTAGTAAATCCCGGCCATTGGAGAAAATAATCCATGGCGCACCAGCTAGAACAATAATAACATTATTTCAATACAATGTACGAAAAAAACATTTCTCCAAGCTCGCTCCTCTGATGGACTACAATCTTATGTTTAGTTTACTAATTTGTATTGAGATTGTAGTCCATCACAGGAGTGAGCTTGGAGTGGTGGCTGCTTTACAACACACACAGGGACCATGGGGAACAAAAGTAGCCCCCCTCCAGAAGGAAGGACAGTGTCAGCACCAATTCAGAGATGATTTGAGGATCTACAGCCGAGTGATACACAAATAAGATACATTTGTGTTAATAATTAAGGTACTTAAATGTATTTTTAAGGTTTAACTTCTGAGTCCAGTGCCACTTTAAGAAAAAAGTTGGGGTTTTAGAAACACTTTAAAGAGTAATGTCTGTCAATCCAACTTAATGGATAAAATTTGACTTAATTTATCATATAATTGCTATTCAAATTTGTTAAATGTTGAAGTAAAAAAAACAAGCTTGTACATTTGCAGTACTACTTCCATATATTTGTAGTCATAGTATTAATATTGTTATGACTTACTGGATGTGTTGGCCCTGCAGTGCTTATTATGCTCCAAAATATACCCATCCACACAACCGCAGCGGTGATTGCCCATCCGGTCTTCACAAAGCTGATCACATATGCCCCATATTTGACAGTCATTAAAATCTAAATTGAAATAAACATCAACAAATTATATACTGAAAATTCACTAAGTTAAGAACAAAGATTCAAATACATAAAATGATGAAAAAGCATAGCCATGATTAAATTTAATAAAAGATGTATGTTATGTACATGGAGACCATGCAGATTGTGAGATATAGATCGCTGAATAAATGTGCAAATCTTGCATTCTCCTGTAAAAGTCAAGCTGGACCCCACTGCCTCCTTCCTGCTGATCAACGTGGCCATCTAAGGACCAACACAGAGGCTCAGAATGAGGTTGTCATGGGAATCAAACTTCACTTTTACAGAAAAAGCACAGATTATAATAAACTTTCATCTGCCTACATCTTTGGATTCAATGATCATTTGGTAATGGGATTTCAACTGAAGGTTACCTCTGTCTTTGTATTTTTTAATCATATGCTATGTGGTCATAAAAAGACTACCTGTCAGCATTTTCTGCAAACTAACTTTATTTCAGCTTTAACTATCTCAGTAGCAAGAGATATGTTGATAAATGAAGGGAAGCACGGTAGTTTAATAGTTGGTCCGCCCTGCAGTACCTGGGTCCTTGGTTTGGATCCTGACCAAGATACTATGTGCATGGAGTTTGCATCTTCTCCCTATGCTTGTATGGATTTCCTCCTGCACTTCAAAGACATGCTGGTAGGTTAATAGGATCCTGTTTAAATGGCCTTAGTATGTGTATGTAGGTATGTGAAATAGAATGTAAGCTCCTTGGGCCAGGGACTGATGTGAATATACAAATGAAATATAAATTGTTGATGCTGTATAAATGCCAATAATAAATAAGTCCCCCCACTACCGGTTTGTCAGGGCCACAAATATAATGAAGTGGCCCCATGGTATTGTGTCATCCCCTGCACCTACTTCATTCAATTCATTTATTAATTTAATCTAACAATAGTTTAAGTCACTGTAAGGTACAGCTTTCTGGAATTTTCCATGGGCTGTTTCTGGTTTCCCGTTTTGTCTGTTTCAGGTCACCCCTAATAGTTTCATTTCAATTCTGCCTGGAGATGGCTGTTGCTAGGAAGATCTCTGGAATAAGGTGGTCGTGATTAGTTACCTAAGTTATGCAGGGAAAAGTAAACAACCAATCAGCTGTGGGACTCACCTTTAAATGTTTACAATCAGAAGCTCTCCTCAGCAGTGATCGTCTTCAGCACAACTTGCCCCACCCTCTCTCCCTTGTCTCGGCTATCCTTTTTGGGGGTATTATCGCCCACATATGTGGGTGGACAGTGCTTAATGTTTTATTGGACTGGTGATGAGTATGGCTCGAGTCTGGGTGACTGAGCTACTTTATGTAAAAAGTTATAACTGGTTTTAAAAGTTCATTCGTTTATATATTAGTGTTGTTGAATTAAATAAATAATTTAAATTTTGCTTTTAACCCCAATAAAGGGCCGCGGACAATATTTTCCACTCATACCGTTTGTATAGTCTCCATTTATTCTATTATATATATTTTAATGTATTTATAGGTTGTGGGTGCTGTGGGATCTACAATCCCATGATGATCTCCTACAACAATGTGTCTCATGGTCCCCTCTGTTACATCGTGAGGCTGTGTTGGATTAGTCATTGGTACATATGGTCAGACACAGCTTGCACATATAGCTCAGCTTGTGTTCCCTGTATTCTATAGAGAACGGGAAGGGGGAGTGTAGTGGAGTGTAGTCTGTCAGACAGATTGCTGGTTGTTTGGCAGTAAGATCCATTGTAAGCAATCTGTCTCCAAGCAGCTCCACTCACAGGGAGCTGGGAAGCAGCACAGAGGTAGGAAAATGAATGTCATCAATCATTTCCTACTTCTAAGATAAAATCTATTAATTAAAGCTTTTGTGTAACTTTAAGTAAAGACCATTTAAAGCCTTTGTATCTCTTTCTAAAAAAAAAATCCTCTACCCCTGCATGTTATGATTTGTGACTTATTTTTTTTGATGGGAAATGCCTAAAAATACATGTTTGTCTCGATAAAAAAGGTGGTTCCAATTCTCCATGCTGGCATAATGTAATAGCCACAAGCCTCATCATAAAGTGTCTCTTCACACAGACTTGTACTGCAGAGAAGGAGAAGGGATGTGTCACACTAGATCTGTTACCGAGTGCTGATTACTGAATGCCCTAGGTCTGATTCTGGTGCCAATACCTGCTAAATAATATTTAGACATTTTGCACAACTATTGTAACAGGAAAAAGGAGGTAAGACTATGAAAATGAAGGTTGGTGGTACAAATATACTTGTATGACTTTACTTCGGCTTTGAAGCCCAACTCCGAGCAGCTTCAAAAATGATAAACTTTGTGCCCTCCCTCTTTCCACAGCTGAAGTGGAATATATTGTTTGTTTTGTAATGGGGATGATCTAAGTAAAACCTAAATTATTTCACAGTCCTGCATGCCAGTTTGGTCGTGTTGCTGCCCCCTCACCATTATCATCATGTACAATGCATGACCAGAGGCATTGTACAAGCTGACGTCAGAGTGAACACCAACATTCAAGGGAGGGGGCGAAGAGGACCAAAGCACCAGTTTTAGCAGGACCATGGGGAAAGGAACGTTTTACTCTTTTACATCGCCCCCTATACAAAACGAGCAATATATTCTGCATCAGCTGGGGAGGGATCTACAAAGTGTATCATTTATTGAGTGTCCGCAGTTCTGCATTAAGTACTATCTTTATCTAAACTGACCACATAAACACCATTATAAGCAACTGTAGTCCTATCATCCATGGTACCCTACAGACCTCACTCGTTGCTCCCTCTGACCCCATGTCACTGTAGGATACAGCAGTGTCAGAGGGAGGGATCAGAGGGAGGAATTCCCGGAAGTTGTGGCTTCCCTGCAGACTCCAGAGGATCAGTTTTCTACAAGGGAGCGATGTTTCACTGCGCTGGCATTAGGAGAGCTGAGTATTTAATCTCTGCTTCACAGGTATTTCCTTTGCTCAAATGCCTTTATTACATGAAGGGGTCTCTTTAATAAAAACTGAATGAGATTTATAACAAGCCCCCACTGAGCTCTGTAGCTGCAGGCACTGTGTACTAATTCATTGTTAAAATTTACTGCAGACGCACTACAGCCCTTCAAGTCTTTTTCTAAGCAGCTAAGCATATCCTACAGCCCCCAATTTAGAGATGATAAGGTCACTGCTGAGAGCGGGAGCAGGAGGAGCTGAGCTTCTGAGACTTCAGTGTTTCTGCTGTGAACTTTGAAGAAGAATTACTACATTTTTGCTGCAGCTACAGATGTCAGTTAGGACTTGTTTTAAAGTTCACTCACTACTTTTTAAGAATATGTAAATATTTGAATATCCAAAGCTGGGACACAGGTTCCCTTAAAGGTCACATGAGGGATTTCGGGAGCAGCCTTTTTGTATTCACAGCCTGTAAAATGTATTTTTTTTAATTCAAAATAATAATGTGGACTGGTAATGCTGACAGGTACCCCATGGAATTATTATTATTATTATTTTCCAAGTATTACTACCACTACTGTTATTATTATACAGAGCTTCCCTCTGTTACAAAGCCATTGTCAATAAGAGCGCAGTCAGTCAGTGATCTCCCCAGGCAGCAGCTGGATATAACCCTTGTGAATTGAAATACCATCCCAGCTTTAAACCTTATCTCAATGTCGATGCAATCAGCAATGTTCTGTTATAAATGGCATCAATGCTTCATCTTGTTGCTTTGAAGGTGGAACAAATGTCAATATTTGGTTACCATAGAAAGCTTTTTTTGGTTACAAGTCTCCTAAGGTAATGTTATATTTGGACCGTCTAAATCTGAGAAAAGAAATCATCAAAGAGAGCAATAAAAGAGGCAACCTGGATCTTGTATGTTTCCCATTGAGATGAAAAACATCCACAAATCTACTATTTCACATCCTTAAAGAAGAACGCCGGGCAACATTTTTATTAACCCTTGCAGTGGAGCAACCCCCGCACTGCAAGAGTTAACTGCTCGTTTGTGTCTGGGGACTAAAATAAAAAAAGTTGTACTCACCAGACCCTTGGAAATAACTTTAATACGATCATTCACTGCTTTATACATATGGTATGCCCCATGGTCACTTTAAACAAGTCCATTGTTGTAAGCCTCATCTAATCTCTTAGGTGACCTCTGCTAAACAGCAGATACCTTGGATTGTGGCCCCTGTTCTGTCCGCCCCTGTGTTTCCTGCTGCTCTGTGGCCTCTGTGCTTCTCACTGCTCTGTGACCAGTGTGCTTCCTGATGCTATGAGCTCTGTGCTTCCTGCTGCTCTATACCCAGTGATAAATGCCAGAGTAACATAGGGGCTAATGGAGCACCAGCTCCAGGCCCACCAATAAAAGTAGACCCAGCCCAGATCGCCTCAGTATGCTAGATGGCAATCCGGGCCAGCCGGGCTGAACACAACCAGGCAAAGGCACCAGCGACTCTCTAAGCAGGCATGTTAGGTGGCCGCTCAATGGGACCTTGCAAATATGCCTGGCCGCCTCCTTACAGAGCATCTTCTGCTGCTTCCCGTCCAAACGCCCATCAGCACCAGGCCCATGATGCTCTTAATCCAGCCCTGCCCATGATAATGGCATAATATTGCAGATTCTGCGTGTTGCCACTGCTTCCTCTGTCTATAGGTGATAGGAGATAGAGGGTCATAGCATATCAACAAAATTTGAAATGTCATTATATAAGTTATAGGGGCCCACTTAAGTCATTCACTGAGTTCATTTCCTCTGAAATAATGCAAAGTACCAGGACAAGAGAGACAACATGGAGGTCAAAGAGACCTTACAGTCTACTGCGGCAGAGCTCCGCCAACAGAGAGTGAGAGGGAAATCATCTAATCACAGGTTATATACTTCCTGTTCATTCTGTATTTGGCTCTCTTGCATTGGCCACCTGTACTTTGCAAAATACACCCCAGTTAAAAAAAGATTTTCTATTTCTGAGTTGACTCTTGTATACTATTTTATCATTCCTGATAACACTCTGACAACTATTGTCAGACAACATCATTTAGTCAATCTTTCTGCTAAAATCAAACTATGAATAGAAAATATCCCTGCAAGAAAATGGTAAAAACTTACCTCTGCTGTTGACTCTACTACCTAACATCACTCTAATGAAGACAAATTGCCACCAGAAGACTTGAGAAACTGACACTTTTGGCAGTATTGAGTTCCTGATTCCCTATTGCACTTAATGGTTCCTCCTTCTAACCAGCACATCAGTGCAAGACACAGTAAAGAGAATGACACTCCAGGAAGTGTCGGTTTCTGATCAGTCTTGAAGAAGTGAATCCTCTCCATCACAGGTAAGTATTAGGAAAGAACTTAGGGACATCTTTTTTGTGACACTGTGTCTTTTATTGTGTATTTTACCTAATACAACAATTTGCTATTGTTTATTGTTATGTATTTTCACCGGATAATGTGACATTTATACTCACCAACACATGTCCTGCTGTCATTACTGCTGATTATATATCCTGCTGGACAATAACAAACACCGCCAGAGGGTGATGGGTGGCAGCGATGCTGACAGCTCAAAATGGCACAATTATTTGTACCTAGATGAAATAATTAACAATGTTTTTTAATTGTACTCAACTGTCATACTACATGTGACAAGCAAGGTCAGACACAGGCCAAGTAAACAATGCTACATAAAGAGAAAAAAGTATTTTACAGAATACAAAGTTATTATATACTGTAAGTACACAAAATGTGGATGGGGAGGGTAGCTATTGTTGGGTACCAACATCCCTTGTAAATCACATTAAGCCAAGGAGAAATACAACTTTATGGGACTTTCTGGGTCCCATTTTAGCACACCATTAGATCATATAATAATATATATTTATTGTAATTCATTAAAACAGTTCAAAGACAAAGTCCACGTTTAGAGAAACAAATAAATCCACACTTCTTCCCAGAGGAAACAAAAATGCATTTATTTTTTGTGTGTGTTTTTTTTTTTTTTGCATCGGAGCCAGTAAAGCATTGCAACCGCGATCAATAAATCAGGGGTGCAATGTTCTGTCTCATGGAGACTCTTCCTCACATCCCTGTTCGTACCTTGGTACGACCATTCATTACCATGGATGGTAGGCAGAATGTATGGACTACATCACCGCACTTGTATTCCATGGAGAATTACAAGTCCCTCTGCTACAGATCCATTCACTGCTCAGCTCCTGTTTGTGCCGGTCATGTTTCATTTTCTTTTCCGGACCTCTACTCCAGTGAGCAGGTCAGGTACATATAAACACTCCATAGAAATGAATGGAAGAGATGAGGAAGGATTGGGAGACATACAGAGATTTTAATATAAAGGTACCATTGTCCTTTAAGACTTATGATTCAGATTCTCACATCAATATAGCAATGTAGGCAAGGAATGTTCTGTGCAAAATGCTACTTACTACAATTCCTTCCAGCTGTGGCATTATTTTCATCTTCTCCTAAGCGGCAGTGAACTGTCCCATCACAAACCTTATCTATAGCAATGCACTGACCAGACAAAGGACATGACCACTCCCCTGGGCCACATTCTCTCAGACCACTCTCTGTAAAAAATAAATTCAAAAAATCAGTTGTGGGACATATTTTTTTTAATCATTTTTACTGTTTATTTTGTAGGCATCCACAGTTGGAGAGCCACATGAATTAATTTTGCAGCAATGTTGCAGGTGTACTTGCACTTCAGACAAGGTCTGCTTATTCATGTGCCCCCCTTTCTTAAATGCTCCATAAAAGTGCAAAAAAGAACCTGCGGAAGTAAACATAGATAGCTAATACATTCATCTTTCCACGACATCTGTAGTGCAGGGAGTAACATCATTCTCTTGCAGACAAGATCCACGGGAATGCTGAGCAGCCAAACGCTCACAAGAAGATCCTGAAACAGTGCAGGATCATCTTCTTGCAAGGTTTAGACCAGCCTTTTTTTCCACCAGGGTGCTGTGGCATCCTGGTGTGTCTTCTGGCTTCCTCAGGGGTGCCTCAATGGTAGTGGGACTGTGATGTGAAGGGGGCATAAAGACTGAGGTGAAGGGGGTTCCTGATGTAAAGGGGGAACTCTGATGTGAAAGGGGGGGGGGGACTCTGATATGAAAGCGGGACTCCTGATGTGAAAGGGGGCTCCTGATGTGAAAGGGAGCTCCTGATGTGAAAGGGGGCTCCTGATGAGAAAGTGGGACTTCTGATGTGAATGGCGGGCTCCTGATGTGAAAGTAAGGCTCCTGATACAAAGGGTGACTCTGAAGTGAAGAGGAGGGAAATGTTGATTTGAAAGGGGCACTTAGATGTGAAGGGGGAAACCCACTTTTTTTGTGTTCTTCCATTGGGTTCTCCGTTATGACATTTTATACTTGCGTGCTGAAAGACATTTTGTATGCTTTTAAAGACCAAAAAAAGGAAACACTGGTTTAGGGTACTCGACATGCTCCATGATTTGTCTTATTGGAGGGAGGAAGCTGGGAAAAGGTAAGCATATTATTTAACTTTTTCCCCCCGTGGTTTTTCTGGTACTTTTATCTAGAGTTTTTAGGGAGGGGGACATCTTGAATAAGCAAGGTCACTGGGGTACATGGTCTACTTTATGCACATACTCATACAGGGTTATTCACAAAAGGGGGGAGCATTTGGAGAAGTCAGGAGAAGTGAACAATCTAGACCAAAATAGCTGATTTGGAAAAATTATCCAATCCAGCTCAGTTTTCAGTTCAGCTATGTTGTCCTAGATTGTTCACTTCTCCTGCCTTCTCCAAACTCTTCACTCTTTTGTGAATAGCCCTGTTAGAGTCATTCTGTAACAATGTCATTTTTAGAGTAATGACCCATGCCATTCCTTATACTATCCTATCAAACAATATCTGTGCATAGATGTTGTACGCCCTTTATTGCTCCCCCTCATGTCACAACTCTTGAGCAATCCCTAGATAGCAGCTGGGACAACTCTGTGTAAAAATCCACTTTACTTTGCAAATATCTACAGCTGGGAAATGAAGGCTGCTGTGATATCCCGCCCCCCCGCCAGACACGCCCCCCGGCCGCACGCATGCCCGCCCACCTGTTTGTGGCTCCCTGGACGGCAGAGCACAGCTGCAGCCAGGTAAGACATCCCCCGAAAATAAGACCTAGTGTCTTATTTCGTGCAAAAAAAAAAAATAAGACACTGTCTTATTTTCGGGGAAACACGGTATGATATACCTCCTTACCTGATTGGCTGAAATTATTTTTTCCTCTTGGCTGGAATTATTTGACTGTGCTGTCTGACAATAGAGAAACATGTATCTATCCAGCCAATTGGCAGGGGTAGCATTAGAGGCCAATCAGGTGTATTTTTTTCACTGAATACAGAATATATTAAATTGTGTTTTGTTTTTTATATTTCCCTGCAGTGTCACTTCAGGTTTTGTCTATATGTAACATTTCTGTAAAATATCTGTCACAAAATAAAACATTGTCTTGCCATGCTACATTAAAAAAAGGAAATGAGAATGTGTCCAGCAATTTATACACTAAGCAATGGACTGACGCTTCTCATGGCTGGTCTAAGCATTTTCTTCTCATAACATTTTGATACATGGGCAACGTTAAACAGTTCATACCACATCCAGTCTCATCGGCATTATCATCACAGTCGTCATCCCCATCACAAAGCCAGCTCTGATGTATACAACGACCGCTGGGGCAGGTGAAGTACTCGCCTTTACATGTTGGGTAAGCTGTGGAGAGCAAAAAAAGTCACATATGGTATCTGATACACAAGTGTATAGAACTTACTTATAAAGGGGCCTATTATGCAGAATCTCATAGCAACCAATCATATTTTACTTTATGTTAGTTTCGTGCAGTCAACAAAATGAAAGATGATTGGATACTGACTGCTGTAAGTTACTTAAAGTGGAACTCCAGTAAGAGTCTTGTTATAGCTTAAAGTAAAGAATGCTTAAGGAAGACCGGGCAAAGTTTTTCTAAACCTTTGAAGTAGGGCTACCCCTGCAGTGCAAGGGTTAAAGTGACATTAAAGTCTAATTTTCTTTTCTCCCCTCCATGCTGCTTTAAGGAATTACCTTAAATAATGCCTCTTGGTCCAATCATCTTCTTCTTTTCAGTAGTTTTCAGGAGTCCCTCCAGCACTGGTGCCGGTCTCTGGTCCAGCGCTGAGTGCTGTGTCTTCTGTGTCCCACGGAGACTGTGCAGGTGCACGCTCCCAGGTGCCTGCATTGCCTTACCCTATGTCTCGCCTCTTCTCCCGGCCGAAGATCTCTACTGCTCAAGCTCATTTTGCATATATCTAATGCTTGCTAGCAGTAGATACATGCAAAAAACCCAGAGGGATTTGTTTCCCCTTAAGTGCTCGTTTTTGTCTAGATTAAAAAAATAACAAAGGGGGTTATTCTCTAAAGAGCTGAAGGATCCTGCCATAGCTTCGGCTGATCCTTCGGCTCGCTTCGGCCGCCTCTGCCCTTCGGTTCGACTGAATATTCACTTTAGCCTGTACAGCCTGTACGAAGGCAGCCAAGCGGCTCAGCCGAGCCGAAGACATATGCTTCGACTCGACTGAGTCCAAGTGACAGCCGAAGCGTGGAGACAGCCGAAGTGACAGCCGAAGGTCGGCCGATGTTGGATCGGCTGAGTCGAACTCCTGCACTTCGGCTCAGCCGAACAGCCGATGTACAGCAGCCGATGTACAGCTGACTCTAGCCAATTTACGGCTGAAACCGGCGTACAAGACTGAAGTGAATAGCCGAACAGCATTCGGCTCACTTCACTTCGGCTGGGTTATTCACTCGGCTGCCTTCGGCAGCTTTGTGAACATCCCCAAAGTTACACTCACCTGATCCTCGGAGCGAGCTTGCTGTTAGACCAGTCCTTTTAGCCTTTCTACCCCTTTGCTGCAGCGGTCTACGGTCCTGTGAGTCATCACGTTCTATATACTGGGTATAGGACGTGAGGACACCGAGGGACATACCTTTGCTGCAGCGGAGGAGACACGCTGGAGGGAGCGATGTCATTTGAACCTTGTCTAGATTTTTGAACCTAGACAAAAATGAGCACTTAACCCTTGCAGTAGCCCCACTATAAGGGTTATGACATTTTTTTTCCCCGTAGTTCTGCTTTAAGCTGGCCATACACCAATAACATTTGGTGCACACAACAACACTAAGACATTTGGTGCACACAACATGGATTTGTGTGCACCAACGTTTCGTGCTTATACCTCTGAACCTTTGTGGTTATTTAGAAATATATTTAAAAGACAATTCTTAAGTCCAAAGTTCAGGTTTAAAGACCGCTAGTCCTAAAAGACTTTTAAGTAGGGAATGTATTGCAGGGACAAGTCTATAATGTTGCCACTTTACAGATCACTGGTTCGGCCTCATCTGGATTATGCAGTCCAGTTTTGGTCACCAGTCCTCAGAAAAGATGTCCTTGAGCTGGAAAGAGTCCAGCAGAGGGCAACCAAACTCATTAAGGGGTTGGAGGGCCAGAGCTATGAGACAAGGCTGTTAAAATTAAATATGTTCTCTTTGGAAGTAAGGAGATTAAGGGGGGATTTTCTTCTATAAAATGTTCAATGGTGACAGCAACATTATTAACAAACTCTTTACGGTTAACCCCCATAACAAAGACTAGAGGCCACCACCTAAAATTGGTGGAGAAAAAATGTCAGCACAAGAGGTGCAAGGGGTTCTTCTCAGTTAGAGCGGTTAGGGTCTGGAACTCACTGCCACAGGCAGTGATTTCAGCTAAGAGTGTGGAATCATTCAAGAAACTCTTGGACGAATTCCTTGGAGACCATAACATACAGGGGTACAGGTACGCCTAAGAGCAAAATCATACATGGACTCATACATATGCACACACCAGCAGAACCATAAATGCATACATGCAATAGGTTGGACTTGATATCTTTATTCAACCTGAAATACTATGTAATTCTAAAATAAATTAGAGATAAGCAAAAAAATGGACATTACTGCAATTTCTTTCATCGCTGCCATCGCCACAGTCATCGTCATGGTCACAGATGAAATCTCGAGGGATACAGTCCCCATTTGCACACTGGAACTGAGAGTTCAGACATTTCTGTGCTGTGAAGAAATGACAGACTATGAGAAGAAAGTCCACAGACACAGCAGGTCCCTATCCCCCTTGTGACATCACTCGTATATGTGAAACACATTGTTATAATAATCAGAAAAATCCTGAACTTTAATGCACACACTTCATACTCTCAACTGAATATAGAAAAAAAGACTGCCTCCATAAAAGTGAGAATTTTCCACTCATCTCATCTGAGCTTTACTATGGGAGTATTGTTCTTTGTATACATTTTTATGATATGATATCAAATATGCTAAGGGCTCATGCACATGGGTGTGCCTATCCGTATGGCATACATGACCGCGCAGAGACCTGCTCCTGGGAGGGACAGGAGCTGTGTGTAATTGTGAGAAGCCATCTGTATGCGAGGATGCAGCTGCATGTGGCTACCGAACCTGCACTGTGTGGATGGAGGAATCTCCCGCTGGGCCAAGCTTCAGTATCTTGCTAGTCGGCCCCGCTAGCTGTCAAAATACCTGAGCAATCTGATTGGATGCAGGCATTGTTCAGGTATTTTTAGAGCCAGCGGGGCCAACTAGCAAGATAGTGAAGCTTGGCCCAGCCGGAGATTCCTCCATCCACGCAGTTTACCGTAGATGGAGGAATCTGTTGCACTTTTTCCATCGGATCATAGAAAATCTGCAGATAATCTATAGGTGTATGGCCAGCTTTACCGATATGCATGCCTGTGTGAATAAGACCTAAAACTTAAAGTAGTGTTAAACTCTTAAATACACATTGCCCAGCAAAGTATGTCTTTACATTTTTGTCATAACACTTCCTGTAATCTTTATTTCTAAACTGCTGACTCCAATTATCTCAGTTTGGCTTCCCTGAACTTCCTCTCCAAGATCACAAGTGACAGCACAATCTTCAGGAGCCTTGCCTTGCTGTTCCTGTGTGTTTGTGAAGGCACACACAGCTTACTAGCACACACAAGGATGGCTCCACAGGACCCTGCAAGGGAAAGGAGCCATCCTAAAACAGGATATCAGGGCCAGTTAAAGAGACCCTGTCACTAACTTAAAAAAAATGCAGCACAGAACAATCAAGTATTTTAAAAGTTTCTATCTCTTTTGTTCAGGTACTTCTGCTAATTGTAGGTTTAAAGAGATCCCGTTACATCCTAAAACATTGCAGGTAAAAGCACAGAAAAATCAGGTATTTTAAATGGTTACTTGCAGCATTTTGTTCTTTCCAATAATAATTATTTGTTATTCACTTGCAATATCTTCCTCAGAATATATGCTCTATATTCTGAGGAAGCTCCACCCAGCGAAACGCGTTGAGAGACATATAAACCAGTGTAGCATTAGCACGCTTTCACATAAAAGAGACTGGTACATTGCCGTATTGAATAAATACTGGTTTATAGAGGAGGTTAATTTGCCAAACTGGACAGTTTTTAATGTTAATTCATGTGGTTGTCTTTTTAACTTTGCTATGTAATAAAGTGATGTATTTTAGACACGTATAGTGTTATATTCTGTCAGGCTACCTCAAAAGCCTTGTTTACTTTATCGTTTGTATTATGAGTGGTATGAATCATTAAATGGAAAAAATGTTCAAAGCTTACCGAGGTTGTCCCAACATTGAATGGTTTTTCAACTTTTCCAGGCCGACCTGGGCTCTGCGGCACTGCGGTATTGTCGCCTTTAGGTTTTACTTTATCGTTTGTATTATGAGTGGTTTGAGTTATTCAATGGAAAGAAATGTTCATAGCATACAGAGGTTGTCCCAACATTGAGAGTATTTAAGTGAGTTGGAAATGGAGGGATGATTCTAGTCATCTGTACAGGGAAATTAAAACTTTCCAAATAACACTAGAAACCCCCTACTTCTTCCTGACATGATTCCTCCTCTGGCCACTCCCAGATTTCATGGGAATTGACAGCTGAAATAAAAGATTACACCTAGAAAACCACCAGCTAGTGAAATGTAATATCATGGATCATTCAATCTCACATTATGTTGGAGGCACGTAGCTCTCTGCATACCTGGAACAACAACAACAACATCAACAATAGCATTTAAAAAAAAGACAATGGCAATGTCCACATACTGCAATTGGCCTCATCTGAAGCATCCCTGCAGTTGACGATCCCATCACACCGCTGACTTGTATTGAAACAGGCGCTGCTGGCACAGGAAAGCTGAGTGCATGCAGGATATTCTGCAAGAGAGACAAGCAGGACATAAAGTCATATTTAGTTTCTTAAACATGTATTTATAGTCTATAAATATGTGGCAGAGCACAATACAGCCTTCATTAAATTGACGGTATCTGCGTGTCTAACTTCCATTACAAAGCCAAAAATCAAGGAGTTCTTTCTAGGTTAGGGGTTGGAACTGTGACAGTCATGTCCCTGGGACAATTGTACATCCAGAACTTCTATTTTAAATCCATGATACAACCTAATATGAAAAAAAACATTTATTCCAAACTGCATACAGCTGCACCAGGCTTGTATGGAAGACTTCAAAGGTTATGGCATCCGCAAGTGAGATTACATTTGTGGAGCCTGCACTTTAAAAAGAAAGTCAGCAATAGCAGTTCTCCATATTCATACACATACAGGCTCCCCTTAAAGTGATTCTGGCACTAAAATAAAAACATGAAAAAGCAACACTAACCAGTCCCGCCACTCGCACTGCCGATCTTCACTCTATGGAAGACCTCTGGTGCCTGAAGAATCCTCAACATGCCCGGTCCCACACTGAACACTGTGGGTCCAGCTGCCAGTCCCTATTTTACTCCTGCATCCTGTAGTGATGTAAGGGTGGTGGATAGAACTGCGCAATACAGAGGACGACCAGGCAACACTCCTGGAAGTATCAGATGCTACAATTGCTATAGGAGCTGTAGGTCTTCCTAAGTAAAGGTTGGCAAAGTAAACATTGGGAATCATGAGTATTAATTATTTTGTTTACAGACATCCCCTTTTTTTTCTTAAAATTTCTACGCAAGCGACAGGAAACTTCTGCTTAGTTAAATATGTGGACTACCAACACATCTCTTAAAAAAATGATCATTACATGCAGATATTATACCTGAGCTCCTCCAAACATGGAAGGAGCTCCTACGAATATGGAAGAAAACTCATTCTGCTGACGTCCAATCAGCTGCAGCTTGGGAATTTCCCACCTGGGATGCAGTGATGCCATTAACCTTAGATGACCACATGGCTTTATTTGGTCAATGACATTTACTTAATATAGCGTTGTGGCCATATAAGGTCAATGACCTGAGCACAGGAATCCCACTCTTTGTTTATGTGCAGCTGATTGGGAAGGTGGCCATGGCACTTCTGGGTTCAGAGGAGCTCAGATTCAGACTGGGTTTGGTCCGAAACTGAGCTCCTCCCTATTCAGAAGGAGGGAACCAATGGCATTCCTCTTATACAGTATCTTTCTGTACAAGTTTCCAGAAAAACCTTTTATTATGTTTTGGACAGAGTGTGGAAGGATTTGAGCCTCTGTCAGGGTTAATTTGCCACCTGTGTCCCTACTGGGGGTGATTTAGCTGTATTTCTTGTCAGGATCAGAAGAAATGGGACAACTCTCCAACTGGGACAAAAACCTAACAACATTTATAGTTGTGAGGAATGCTTAGACCTTCTGCCATTTTTCTTTTCTTGCTGGCCGTGTTTTCTTGTCCCAGTGACAACTGCAGCCATCATTTCTTGTATGGGCATCACAGGGACAGGAAGTGAGGTAAAATCTTTCCAATGGGGTCATAGGCAGAAATAATAACCTGAGAATTTTAACTCTGCCCACTCCATTCAATGCTTTTTATGCTGGAGTTAGACTTTAAAGGGGTGAATACTTCAATCTATACAAGATCACACCTTCCACCAGTCTCTGTTGTCAAGGTAGCATGTCTCATAGAGAACAATGTGTGGTATCGTAAGATTTGTTGTCACTGTTTGCTCTGACTTTGGGTGCAGAACAAAAATACTGAAATCAGAATTTTAAAAAAAAGACATAAAAAAGGACCCGTCTTTGCATCTTCAATCCAGAGATGCTCCCAGCAGTATATCTTCTCCACCATTACATGTCCTCAGTCTTCCAGGTTGAATAACAGCCAGCATCATTCAACTCACTTCATCTGAGCTCATGGGTAATGAAGGAAAATAAGTACAGTGATGAGCTCATCTCTCTGTCACTCTGCTTTCTCTTCCTATTCAGTATGTTCCTGAATTGATTGGCTCATCTTGCTGCTTCTCCCTCTCCTACTCTGAGCTCTGCTGTACATGGACTTCAAAAGGTTCAAACCCAATTCAGGTACTTCCACAGTTTGCATCAATAAAACACACATTTAAAGATGCATTAAAGAATACAGAGCTGCACTAATTATGTCTTTGTGTTCAGCTTTAAACACAGATGGTAAATATTTTCATGCAAAATCAGGCATTTGCAAGTTTCTTTGAAGCAGTTTTTAAATCAGTAAAGAGTTAATATGCTTAGAACACCAAATGTGGACCAGTGGGTATATTTCTAAAGGTAGTTCTGATGATTTCCATGATAGCAAAGCAAAGGATTAACTATACAGGTAGCTTAAGAGTGAGTCTGATAAATGGCTACCTGTAATATCAGGAAGCAAGCTTGGTGCCGTCTGCCAATCTGTCCTAGCAGATTAATCCATAACAAAACCACCTTATGTGGTTCACACTGGCAAGATTAGGTAAAATGATACCTGGCGCTTTTAGAGGTCATAGGCTAAAATGTGATATTCAGGAACTTATCAGAACACCTGCTGAATCCTTCAACAGAGGACAAATAACAGGAATTACATCATTACTAGATTAAATTGTTCTGTACTGTTGCAAATTGCATTTGCTTCTCTCTATAACACAATTAGGTACTGCCTGTGAGACTTTTTTTTTATTTGCACACAACAGTTACATTTTCAGGACAAGCTTTCAGGGTTTCCAATTCCCCGCTGTCCATGAAAAACTGATATCCAAAGATTCAGTTACAAAACGTAAAAAAAAAAAAAAAATCACACCAGGGGTGTAACTAGAAATCACAGGGCCCCATAGCAAAATTTTGTATGGGGCCCTGTGATTTCTAGTTATGCCCTTGCAGAGCTCACCTGATATCCCAAACAGCCCACTTGAGAGTGACCCTGCAGAGCCTGCCATAGACTCTCTATGGTGGGCCCTGCAGGGTCTCAGGTGGGCTGCACACCTCTTACCTGTCAGCCCCGATTCGCTGTCCACCTCCATGGCAGCTCCCGTCTCCTCCATCTCCGGGTCGCGCCTCCGCTTCTGATGCCGGGCCCAGCCTTCCTCCTCCACAGCTGCCTGCTGTCACTGACTCAGCAGCGGCTATGTGGAGGAATGCGCCATTGCACAGATCAGTGACAGGTTGTCGGTGATCTAACAGCGACACGTTCCTCCACACACCCGCCAGTGACAGCCAGCAGCCTGAGATGTCATAGAGACCCAGGTGGCCTGCACGGCATCAGAAGGGTGTCCTGGCCCTGCCCCCCTTTGCCCCGGGCCCCATAGTGGCTGTCTGGGTCGCTATGGTGATTGTTACGCCACTGCACCACACTGTCAGCCTCACCCTGTGTAGAGATTTCCCAGCTCATGGGACAGCAATCATGTTAAAACACCACCTATTTTACCAGAAACACATACCATTCACAGCATCTGTAATTGCAATTCTGCAAAAATGTCTGTATCATTTGCTGCCATGCCCAAACAGGAATGTAACATAATCTGCAATAAAGTAGCTTCTTCAAAGAGGCAAGGTTCTTAAAGGATAGGTTCACCTGAAAGAAATGAAAACTAACTAACTCACAACACCCTTCTCACCAACCCACTCCCTCCTCCCTACAGTACCTACTACACTTAGCTGCAAAGATGTCCATCGCCCACAACCCACATCAGCCAGTATAACAATCCAGGCATTTGAAAACTTCAGTACACAGTCCCAGAGGTGATGTGACCACTCTGACTATTAGGAATCTCTTCTTTGGGTCACAGAAGAAAGAAGGCTCAGAAGAGATTGCCATTGGCCGACACGGTCACATGTCCAATAACCACTCGCTGTTGCAAGCAATATGTTGCTACACAGCCTCCAGGGCAATCTAGTATAGTTTTCAAGTGTAAGTAGCGTTAAACTGACCGACATATGCTGTGAGCAATAGTCCATGCAGCTAAGTGCAGTGGGGACCTCAGAAGGGAGGTAGGAGGGACTGGGGAGGGTTAGTTTCCCTTTTTATTGTTTGTGGAAAGGAGAACTAACCCTTTAATTTCTAGTGAGATCCTTCAGTGATTTAGCTTAATGATTTTAAATATCGTTTTAATGAAAATGAAAAAAAAACGGTGTGTGAAATATTTTATTAGAATAACCTAACATAACTCTTTCCTTAACGAAATATGGGGATGCCATTGCTGAACTTCTGACAATGCTCTGCTGGGGCTAAAACCATCTTTTGCTTAAGCATTGTGTATTAGTACTGCTTGGACCAAGAAGAAGGAGTAGACCCCCAAAAGCTTGCCCTGAAAATGTAACTGTTAGTGCAAATAAAATAGTGTAAGGGACAGTGCTCAACTGTGTTGTTGCAAGTGTACTAATTAAAAAAGACTCCAGACCTAGAAAAAAAGGTGCCCTTGCAGTGGGGTTACCACCATACTGAAAGGGTTAAGTGTTTGTTCTTTCTAGGGGACTCAGATAATGCTGTTTAACTTACCTGACCCAGGCTCCAATGGCGGTCAGCACTTATCTCTCTCCCCCTTCCACTCCTGCAGATCAATGGACACGCATAAGACGTGATGACGTCAGTGGTCCTTAGACTACCAGAGCAAAGTATAGAAGAGGCTGCGAGGACCGAGGATCATGTGAGAGAAAACAAATTTAATAGTGTCCCCTAGACAAAACAAGCACTTAACCCTTGGGGCAATCCCACTGCAAGGGTAAGTTATTTTGTTTGCCCAGAGTTCTTCTTTAAGCATGATGTAATTTCTCTCCAGTTAGGCTTGGTGGAAGGGAATAGGAAGCTGAATAAGTGATCAGGAAGATAACTGCTTCTTCAGGAAGAGTGTTTGTCACCTGAAAGAAGTATATATGCCTCTCGGCACAAAAGGTTGCCATCAACACAATCCACCTGCTGCTTCAGTGATCACTCTTTACTCTTTTACTATCTTGAGGGGCCGCTCGTTTAAAAATTACATTTTTAATGGTTTATTAAATGATTTTAGATATGGAGGTGGCACTCTGTCTTTTCTGTTTTTCAGTGTGTGTTACCTGCCTGGCTGTGCAGTGTGGAAATGTGTGGAAATTACTTTTGTCGGTACAGAACTACAAACTCTATGGCAGATAAATCACAGACATACAGTACACGTATTTCATGTGTCTGTTTAGTTGTTTCCTTTAAGAACACTATTATTCTAGGTCCCTTCATTACTTAGCACATTAAGGAAAGTATTTTTTGCACTTTTTGCTAGCACCGTCAATGCAAACAGTGAAATGCAAGGAATGTTATCGCCACAGGAGACGGTAATGGCTATTTCACATAAAACAGCAGCGCACTGTTGGATGAAAAAGACACTTCATCTACTCTAATTAAATGGGTTATAGCTACAACATTGCTCAGATGTTTATCTTAGTTTGCATGGGTAGTTTTTCTTCCAAGCTAATCCCATTAGCTGCAAAGTGGACTGGGCTTTAAAAACTCCTTGTCCCATTTTATGACCTGTCCAAGAGCCGAGTTATTTAATATTGGGGGAATTTTTCACTTGACTGGCCTCTAAAATAATATACCTTAGTCAAAAGGCAAACGTAAGTTCTTATCTGCTGCTTGGCTTGAGCTATCCAAGCACGGACTGGCGGGGCCGGGAATACTGTGTACCGCTCATGGAGGGGCAGAGTCTCTATACTTTCAAAAATAAGAGGACCTTAGAGCTGCAAATCTGCTTGACTTACTTGGGGATGGTTTCCTCGACTTAATTGAAAACCTTTGAAGTCAATCCAACAGATACAATATTTTTTTTTCTCGTGTTTTGTACAAAGTGATTTGGACAAAGAATAGCGCAAGTGCTGCATTTGGTAATAAGAGTCTCAAATGCTCAGCAAGAATCTCATACAAACATGTATTTGTACAAAGGTCTGCGAAAGGGGCCGACTGGGATTTGCAAGGCTTGTTTTAAAGTGTATGGAATCCCTGGCAATAAACCTTTCCCCTTTGGTCTGTTAAAAGAGAACTAAAGTCAAACCCTGTGGATGCTTTAGTCCTCCATTGGATCACAGGTGTGCCTTTAATGACTAATGTACTTCTGTGACCCAAAGTCAGCATATAGCATGCTACTGCCTGCTATTTGCTGAGAGTGCAGTGCTGCGCTGCATGAATATGTCGGGATCCACCCTGCTGCCTGATTGACAGCTAGCTCGCCCTCTCTAGAACCAGAGCCAACTGTGCCAATGAGCACTGGAGGAACAGTGAGGGAAGGGGGGAATCCCCGTGAGAAGCAGTGACTGACAGCTCGTTTCACACACACAGTACATTTTACTCTCCCAATACTTCTCCTTTAAATATCCCATGAGAAGGGTGTTTATATATCTGGATGATAAGCTTACAAAATATGTGTTGATCTTGTCTGAAATTTTGCGAGCTGATAACTTTCTGTGCTGTGCAATTACATTGCCCTCTAAGAACTACAGAACTACGCCCCTCTATGTTATGGACAATAGGAAAGAGCAGGGGTTTTGCAGTCCTATCTTGTTTCTATTGTACTCATACAGAAGTGGAAGTAGAGGAAAAGAAGCTTGAAAAAGGAAAACCAATGCAGCCACACATCTAAGGACTAGTGACCATATTATCTGATTAAAAATAAAGCTTGCCTCAGATATCTAATAAAAGTGATGGTAAATACTGTATATGTGGCCAACTATGTAGGGCTCATGCAGACGGGTGCCTGGGGTCATGAAACATAATATTTTTGTGTATTTCCCCGCCCTGAGGCCACAGGTGTTGCGTACAACTGTCCATAGAAATCTATGGGGGTATACAGCGGGTATGCAGGTATGGACGTTCAACCGTACATGCATATGGACATACAACCCTGAATGCAAACAGTCTGTGTTCGAGGTTGTGTACCAGAATACCCACATAGAGACACATACAGCCATTGAATTCTGTAGGCATCTGTACGCAGCACCTGTGGCTCCAAGACAGAAAATGCACCAGAATGTACACTGTGCAACCCCAGGCACCCATCTGCATGGGCATCAATGCTATTCTCTCATGTCATAAATCAGCCAAAAAGGCTTTGGTCTAGCTACTGTAATAGAGCTTGTCCAGCCCACTGGTTCTCATCTGTCATAGTTTGGGGTGGTAACTAACTACAATCACTGTCAGCCTACAGTAAATATATGTAGTGACTGCTAAGAACTTTAAAGGAGAACTATGGGGTAAGTGCTTTTCCCCATAGTTATCCTAAGGGTAACGGGAGGACATAAACTAGCATCCTCCCATGACCCAAATCTCAGTTTATCGCAAGCTACAGCTTGCGGTATACTGAGACTGCCGCAGGTGGGACGGATCCCGATATTACTGTCGAGATCCACCCAGCTGCGTGAGTGACAGCGGGCTATGCCTATCTAGAGGCAGAGCCAGCTGTACCCGCCCCCTCCCCCGTCCGTTCCACCAGTCAGCGCTAGAGGATCGAAGAGGAGAGGGGGGAATCCCTGCAGGGAGCCGTAAGTGACAGTCACTGCTCTCTGCAAGGAGATGATCGAGAAGTGAGCAAGCGACGGTATGTGTTCGCTCACTTCCCGATCTATTGAGCCGACGTGTGACAGTTTCATTGTCACACGTCGGCTCGAACTATGAAGTTGAGTGGAAATCACTCACCTCATAGTTCTCCTTTAGGCCTCTGGTCAGTGAGGAATAAAAAAAATATGTTTTTCATGATTTTGCAGGCCTAAGGCAAATGGCTTAATTTGACCATACACAATTACAATCATTTACGATCTTCTTGAGGGTCCATGCACACTAATCAGTTCTGGTGTGTTGCGTTAACAAGAGAGCATTACCACAAGCTGAAGTGTGTCACATTAAGGCAGAATATTCATTTGAATGGGCTGTCAAAGTCCCGAAACATATTAACAAAAATAGACATGCACTATTTTCAGCAATGCAGCTCACCACAATACACAGTGCCACACACAAGAGTTCACTTAGTGCATTGGGGTGCTGTTGAAAATGAATAACACCACAACACCGTACCACCTGTATGGTGTGTTAACGTGTGTTGTGGTAACATGCTTGTTATTACAATGCATAGATGTTAATAGACGCTTAGATCGGCCATAAACTTGTAGTGCAAAGGCCTGCCTGATTTTATTGGTTTTATTTAATCTGAATTGATTGGATTGGATTTAAAGTGACACCAAACCTTCTGGAGGGGGGCTACTTTTGTTCTCCAAGGTCCCTGTGTATGTTGTAAAGTAGTCACCGCTCCAAGCTCGCTCCTGTGATGGACTACAATCTCAATACAATTTAGTAAGCTAAGCGTGAGATCGTAGTCCATCACAGGGGTGAACCTGGAGCGGTGGCGACTATACAACACACACAGGGACCATGGGGAACAAAGGTACCCACCCTCCAGAAGGAAGGACAGTGTCAGCACCAATTAAGCGATGATTTGAGGATCTACAGCCAAGTGATACACAAATAAGATGCATTTTTGTTAATAGTTAAGGTACTTTAATGAATTTGTAAGATTTAACTCCTGAGTTTTGTTTCACATTAATGAATTGGTTAGGTATGTCCTTATATTACATAGTTTTGGCAAATCTAAAGGATATTGTACCAATATTGAGACAATGAACTTGTATAGTGAAGGCCAACTGGAAACAGAAAGAGTGAGACTATCACTGATCTGTGCAAAAACGCCCCAGCAGCCGCACATCGCTGTCTTTCACCTGTAGCGTGCACAGCATAGTACGATATAGGCTGATTCTGCACGATGGCCTGTAGATGCCCCAGTTTGTTTAATATTAATCTTATAAGAGTTGTTGGATCGACGTTTTACTACAGAACAGTTATTGTTCTTACACCATATTTTTTCTCTCTCTAAAGACCAATTGCTCCGGCCTTATACTGGCGTTTGGTCTTCCAAGGCAAGAGGAGACACTAAAACATTATTTAAACAATAACTCTTTTACTAAAGCTGCCTACACTATTGGTGCAGCAACCAGCTCAATGAGATTACTTTCCCATTGTGTGTTTATTCAACCACCATTTATAAGATCAGTGCTTCATTACTGTACACTTCTGTGCTTGCCTTCTTTGTTTTCCTTATGCCTTCAAGCAAGTTTAAAATCACTAAAGGCTTTATCGAGAAGAGGAAATAATATTCACATAAAATGGAAAGATTTGTGAAGCTTCCAGAATCAACAACAATGTGGCAACTTCTCAACCAGATGGCAGGGCTAGTTTAAATTTTTTTATTGTTTATTTATTTTACTCTTTCATCACTTCTTTATTATTTTACTTTTTTAAATTTGTATTTGTCTTATTATCTTTTACTTTAAATTTTTTTATAATTTTTTTAAATTTCATTATTTTTTACTTTTTTGTTTTTTTTTAATTATTATTTCTTATTTCTTACTATTTTTTACTTTTTTTGAATTTGTATTTCTTTTATATTTTACTTTTTATAATTTTTTTTCCACTTAACTTTATTGCTATCACACCGGACCTAACAAGCCCCTGTGTGATAGCATTTGGAGGTGACAGGTTCTCTTTATTGAATGGACGTTCTCCGCTCTGCACCCAGCTCTCCATCCTGAACTACCTTGCCATGGTCCCAGGACCCCCAGAAGAGAGGGGGCCCCCGAAAACCACAGCGGGGAGGGAGGCAGCGAGTGGGGAGAGGCAGCCAGAGGTGGTGGCGGATTATGGAGGGGGGGTGGCGGGGGAGGATGGACAATCAGTCTAATTACAAGTGATCTCGACATCGCCAAGATCACTTGTACAAAACGAGCTGCAGCTTCCCTGCTCTATATTTAGCCCTGCTGCTTGCCCAAAGCTGGGCTAAAAGTAGAAAAAAAACAACACGCCTGGCACCCGGAAGTGCATGTCCCGGGCGTCGGGCGATAGGAAATCCACATCCCTGCTGCCCCTCTAGTCCCTACTGAATCGAGGCCAGGCCTCGGTGACCTTGTGGAAAATCCGGCCCTGGCAACTACACTTTATTCAATAAGGGCCCATTTACACCACATCATCTCCAGACCAGAGCAGATTGTTCCGGATCCAAAATGCATCCTAATGTATCCCTATGCTATTTCTCTGCCTCTGTTCACACCAGCACACTCCGTTCAAGACCAGACCAGAAAAATACTGCATGTCTCATTTTGTCTGCTCTGGAATGCACTGGAACTGCAGGCAGGTTCACACCATTTTTCGGACCAGATCTGCTCCGGAAAATGATGTGAACTTGCCCTTAGGCGTTCTTATTTTTAAAGTGTATGTCAAGTAGACATGTGCGATTCGTTTCGTTACGAATCGAA
>NW_017307474.1:0-1152 GCF_000935625.1 Nanorana parkeri | reverse complement strand
GAAACGAAACAGAACACATTTTTTGACGGCACACAAGTCTAATGTCAAGATAATGAAATTAAAAACACCTATACAGTATATCTCTGCAATACAACTGCATTTCTCTGTGTTTTTTTTGTATGACTTTAAAGACCCTACAAGTACAAAAAAATACTTGTTGATCTATCATAAATGCATTTAGCTCTTAATTTTGTATGGTAGGCTGACAACACACAGCGTTTTGTGGAATGAGTGGTGACAGACTTGTCCAGTGTCTTTTGTTAGACAACTCAACCACTCCCACTGTCTTGAATGCAAGTCTAATGGACTTGCATTCCAAGATAAGAACAGGGGAAGCTAAAAATTCTCCTTAAGATGACATAGACGGAGAGCACAAGACAGCTCTGTATTTCAGACCAGAGTGGTGTCAAACTTGCCCAGTGTCTTTTGTTAGACAAACCAACCACTCCCACTGTCTTGTTATCCACAGTATAGAGTCTAATTGACTTGTAGTCCCAAGATGAGAACAGGGAAGGCTAAAAAGTCTACTTGAGATGACATAGATGGAGAGCACAAGACAGCTCTCCATTTCGGACCAGATCGACAATGTTATTTTGTACACAATGTTTTCCATAGTATATACAGTACAACAGACCAAAAGGCAGCAAATAAGGGAAGTTCAATGTTTGGGTTTACATACAATTAAAAAGAGACATTGAAACCCTGGCAAGCTGCAGTATCTGCAAAGGCCTTAACTGGAACTTTCAGGTATAATGGAGCATGTGATCTCCTCCTTAATGAGAGTGATTGGGCTTAGCAGCCAAACACTAGGCCCGAAAACAGTTTTTGACCAAGGTGATGCATACATGTGAATGAGCCTCACTGAAAACTAGACATGTGAGATTTGTTTCGGAAATTCGTAGATCCGATGTATTCGGATGAAATTCGGAGTAACGAATGCAAACGAATCCGAATTCCCGAAATTTCGTCAGGATTTCGTTAGCGGTAGTCCGGTCAAATTTTCATTTTTGGACGAATTTTCTTTTTTTAGCGGTAGTCCGGTTGAAATTTCGTTTTTGGACGAAATTTCGTTGCAGCAAAATGATTAGGAAAATATAAAATCGATTTTTTTTTTTTTAGTTTGCAGATGAAAAAAAAAAAGCGTGAGGTTCC